>NW_020837964.1:1945556-1981295 GCF_003676395.1 Aethalodelphis obliquidens | reverse complement strand
TCCCGGGCCGGGGCATGAACCCGTGTCCCCTGCATCAGCAGGTGGACCCTAAACCACTGCGCTACCAGGGAAGCCCTACCCTATGCATTTTAGTTTGTGCTTTTAAAACATTATTCTGAGCAGGGATCCATAGCTTTCACCAGAATGCCAAAAGGGTCTATGGCACAAAAAAGGCTAAGAAGATGCTTTAGAGCATGCCTGGAAAATGATGGCAGTGAGGAGGAAAATTGCCAGTTTTCCGAGGCAGGGATTTGCCTCTTCAGTTCACTGCTCTATTTCAGCATCTAAGTGAGCTCCCACTCCGGGGAGCGCCAAGGGCGCCTCGGGGAAACTTACAGCTTTTAACCAGCCCCCACCCCTATAGACAGACTCCCTGGGAACCACCCCCCTTCTGGTCAGGGTGCTGCCAGGGCTCCTCTCCTGCAGAAACCCTGGGGCGGCTGTGACCCTTGATGCCCTCCCGAGGAAGGGATGAGTCCTACAGGGTGGACACAGCACAGCTCTGGGCCAGACTAGCCTGGGTTCAAATCCTGGCCCCCACAATTTACTGGGTGACCTTGAGTAATGTCTCTAATCTTTTGAACCCTTGGTTTCCTCATCTGTAACATGATTTAATCAAACTTTAATAGAAGTGTTCTGTACTCGCTCACACATATCTGTGCGTCCGTCCATCCATCCCCCGTCTGTCCATCCACCTGTCCACTCATCCGTCCACCCAGCCTTCCATCCATGCATCTTACTTTTCTGTATTTCAGGGTATGTACATCTCTTCCTAAATACTTCAACATGAATATCATTAACAAGGCTTTAATATTTCAGAAGCTTAATCTTACTTCTGGATACGCAGATGACCAAGACCTGCCTCCCCCTTGCTTCTCCCCACTTCCATCCTGCAGCCGCAGGCTGAGAGATCCTAAACCAAGGACCAGCAGGACCCTCTAAATTCCCACCCAGACCCCTGGTTCCTGGCAGACCCTCTTCCGTGGAAAACCTGAGGACAGACAGGAGCTGGTGCCTTAGCTCACTGGAGGCTCGTTTCTCTCCAAGGCTTCAGCGTGAGCTGTGTGCTGCTTTTCTGCTATGGAGACGTATGTGCAAATTCTCCCCCTAGATGTCCTGCCATCTCTGGTTCTGACGCAAAGCTCATCACCTTGGACCAGCTGCTCCTAGAGGTAGCGAGCCCCCCATCACTGGGGTTAAGCAAAGACTGAAACGGCTCTGGAGGGGGTGGGAGGATGCCAGAGAGAGGATTCAAAGCCACAACAGAGGTTGAACTACATCAGGGTTTCTCAGCCTTGGCACTGTTGGTGCTCTGGGCTGGATACCTGCCGTGGGGCGCCCTGTGCACTGCTGGATGTTTTGCGGCCTCCCTGGTCTCTGTCCACTGCATGCCAGTAGCACCTCCCACCCAACCAGAATAGCAACCAAAAATGCCTCCAGCCATCGCCAAACGTCCCCTAGGGGGAACTCGCCCCCGTTGAGAACTCCTGGACTAGAGGACATTGAAGGTCCGTCCCTTCTGTCTTGAAATTCCATGATTTATCCTGCTCCCAGGATGTTCCCTGCCCCCCGCCCCACCCCCCGCATAGTGCTGCATCCTTTCTGTTGCTATGGAAACTGGGGATTATCTTGCCTCTTCTATTTCTCTTTGCCCCACTCTTTTGTGCCGCCTTTCTACTGACAAACCCATGTGTGGAGCCCAGGGGACACTAACACACAGCCCTGTTTGCTCTCGTGTCAGACAGGAGCAGTTGTAGCCAGACCTCCCGGGGCGGATTGAGGATTGAGCGAGAGGTGCCGGGAGAAGTACAGCAAGGTGCGGCAGGCACAGGGCACGGCAGCCGGTACAACTGGGATGAGAGTGCCCAGGTCTCGCTGGGCGGGCAGGGGGCGGACACCCGACCTGAGGTTGAAGAAAGGATTTTCCGCGGAGAGGAGAGCCGTGGTTTGCAAGAGCAGAGGTGTGGCGGGGCTGGATAGGGTGCTCTCGATGCAGAAGAGACTAGTCTGGGGGAGGTCCTTGCCCCTGGAGGCAACAAGCCCTCCGAAGGCTTTTAAGCAGGGGGTGAATACATCTATTGGGGGTGAGAAAGGGGCAGGGAGGGGACTGGGAGGCTGGCGGGAGGCAGTTACAGCAGCCCGGGAACTAGATGGTGAGGGCTGGTCCCAGTGGTGATGTCCAGAGGAGGGGCTGGGTAGGAGGACCGCAGCGGGGACGCAGGTACTAAGAAAAAGGAAAAAGCCAGGGATGGGGCCAGGTCTCCTCAGGGTGAGGCAGACTTCCTAAGGGCGGAGCCAGGCCTCCTGGGGGTGGGGCCAGACCTCCTGGGATGAAACCAGACCTCCTAGGGGTGGAGCCAGGCCTTCTGGAGGTGGGACCACGCTTTTCTGGGGGCGGTGCCATGTAGCCTGGGCTGGAGACTGGGGGCGGGGCCAGGTCTGAGGGCGGGGCCAGGCCATTGACCGGATGGAGAAGGCAGACAAACAGGATCTTTAGAGATCACTGACAAAGCATGTGCCTAGAAGGATTTGAAACAGCCTAGTGTCCATCAGTGGGGGAGTGGTGACGCCCCCCCCAAGTCACAGCACACAGTGAAGGACGCACGCACCACCCCCGTGACGCCGCACCCCGTCCCTGGGGGAGTCTGAGCTTTCCTGCAGAGTGGACACGTACAGAGCAGTGTGCTCCCCGCTGCCGCTTGGGGAAAAGAACAACCTGTGATCGCGGTGCTTGTATGTGCATCCGTATTCCTGGGGAGACCTCAAGAATCCGGTCAGCTGCTTGCCTCCAGGGGAGCTGGGTGCTGGGACAGGGCTGAGAAGGAGACTCCTCACTTTGTTCTCATTTTATCCCCGAGCCTGTTGGGAACTGCACGTGGCTGCAGGGAACAGAACCAGACTCAGACCGTGGAGTAAGCGTGTTTCGTCCTGGGGCCCTGAGGCATCCAGACGTAGGTGTCCTGGCTGGAGCAGTAGCTCCACGCTGGCAACAGTGACCTCACCCAGCTCCTATCCTCGTGGCCACAAGACAGCAGCAGCACTGCCAACATCCTGGCCTTCAGGCGGGAAGGAGGGCAGACACCAGCTGAGTGGGAAGGACTTTTCCAGAAGCCCCTCCCTGACACCCATGTGCCATTGGCGGTGCTGGGCCCACACCTGCAGGGAGGGCTGGGCCACAGGCATTTTCAGCCCCGGACCTTGATGCCCTGGGCAAAGTTGCAGCTCTGGTAGGAAAAAGGAAGGGAGGCACGGAGACAGGGCTGGCACCCCATGTGCCTTTTAAATTATGTCCTAGGGATTGCTGTTACTTGTCTAGGACAAACAGAGAGCTCCAACACTTCCTGAGGAGGTGCACAGCCTGGGCCTCGGCCCCCCACGGCAGCAGGATGCAGGCACAATATGGAGGGAGAAGGCTCAAGGCAGCCTGGGATGGGGACATGCCAGGTGACAGGTGAGGTGGCAGATGGTGGCTGAGGGGAGTGACAGTCTGCGAGGTAATGAGGTAGCTCAGTGTCAGGCCATTTTTGTTGGTGGTGGAGAGCCCAGCTGCCGTCCAGCCTACTCAGCCCAGGAAGCTGAGCTCTGGGCCTGCGCTGCCTGTCCAGAGAAGGCACAGCCCTGTCTGCCTGCACAGCGTCCTTTGTCACCCCTCCGTGATGGGCCAGGGTTCCCAGATCTGCCACCTGGAAACAGATATGCTTCACATGCAGATCCTGGGCTGCCCCGCCCACAGAGGAGGAGCCAGTGGGTCAGAGGGGCCCAGCAACCTGCTGTCTGAGACAAGCTCCCGGTGATTTTCAGACAGTCGAGTCCCTGGCTCAGTTCCAGAGCCACACCAGATGCGGCTTGTTGAGCACCCGCTATGGGCTGGGCACAATTCCCTTTATCTACGTTCCGTTCTGTTTAATCCTCGCGGAGCGGGGGTGGGGGCAATCACTGCCCGCAAAGTGTCAGTAGTCCATTTCACGGACAAGGAAATGAAACCCAGGACGTGAAATCTCTGTCAGGGTCACAAACTTGTCCAGGAGGAGCCTCCCTCCTGGCAGACAGCCTTGTTCTCTGACTGAGCCTAGCACGTACGTTGTCTGGTGTAGGCTCACAACATACTCGAAGGTCTGGCGTTGCTACTCCCCTTTAACAGTTGGGCAGACTGGGGCCTTAGGGGCTGTTTCACCACTCTGAGTTCCAGCCCTACCAGAGAGTGGATGCTTGGGGAGGGGAGGTGGTGGTCCACCAGCCACACGTCCCTCATCTACTCTCCACCATAAACATCCTACCTGCCAGTCCCATCAGGCCGACTGTGAGTGAGGAACCTCGGCCCGCCTTTGCCTAGATCTCCGGAAGTGGGTCCTCGCACAGCCCGGGAGAGGCAGCCGCCTACCTGCCTACAAGTGTGGCCTTAGACAGAACCGCTCAAGCCCCATTCTGCCACCCGCAACCGGACAGGAAGCCCGGCCTCTTGGGGCATCCAATTCCTCATCTGTAAAATAGGGGTGATGATGCTTCCTAGATGGTTTTGAAAATGCAATGAGATCTTGTAGGAACAGGGCTCATCCTAGATCTTGGCACATAGCAAGTACTCAAAATACATACTGAGGTGTAGTTTACAGGGCCACGTTCATTCGGGATACCAGCTCTGTTTATACCTGGCCAGCCTCTTGATACCACCACTCTTGTTGACATAAAATTCACCACTGAACTCTTTTAAAGTGTACAGTTCAGTGGCATTTAGTCCATTCTCAGCATTGTTACAACCATCACCACCATCTAATTCCAGGACATTTTCGTCACCCCCAAAAGAAACGCTATTCCCTTTAGCAGGCATTCCCTGTTTCCCCTTTCCCAGCTCTTGGCAACCGTGAATCTGCTTCCTGTCTCTAAGGATTTACCCACTCTGGACAGTCCATATCAATGCAATCAGACAGTATGTGATCTGTGTCTGGCTCTTTCCGCGCAGCATGTTTTCAAGGTCCATCCATGTTACAGCCTGTGTCAGCACTTCATTCCTTTCTGTGGCTGGATAATAGTGCGTTGTAGTACGGTGTTTATCTATTTGCAAGTTGATGGAGAGTTGGGTTGTTTCCTTTGAGTAACTTTTTTAACATATTTTATTAGTAGACTTTTAAAATTCAACTATAATTGCTTACAATATTACATTAGTTTCAGGTGTACAACATAATGATTACATACATTTTGAAATGGTCACCATAATAAGTCCAGTTACCATCTGTCACCATACAAAGTTATTATAGCATTATTACAACAGTCGGCTGGATATTACGTTCCCGTGACTTATTTATTTTAGAGCTGGAATTTTTTTTTTTTTCACGGTACGCGGGCCTCTCACTGTTGTGGCCTCTCCCGTTGCGGAGCACAGGCTCCGGACGCGCAGGCTCAGCGGCCATGGCTCACGGGCCCAGCCGCTCCGCGGCATGTGGGATCTTCCCGGACCGGGGCACGAACCCGCGTCCCCTGCATCGGCAGGCGGACTCTCAACCACTGCGCCACCAGGGAAGCCCTATAGCTGGAATTTTGTGCCTTTTAATCCCCTTCACCCATTTCACCCCTTCCCCCACCCCCCCCCTCTGGCAAGCACTCGTTTATGCTCTGTGTCTACGAGTCTGTTTCTGTTTTATTTTGTTTGCTCATTTGCTTTGTTGTTTGTATTCCACATATAAGTGAAATCATACAGTATTTGTGTTTCTCTCTCTGGCATATTTTGCTTAGCATAATACCTCCAGGTCCATCCACGTTGTCACAGATGTCAAGATTTCATTCTTTTTTTTAAGGCTGAGTAATGTTCCACTGTATATGTATGCCATATCTTCTTTATCCATTCACCCCTTGATGGACACGTAGGTTGCCTCCGTGTCTGTGCTATTGTGAATAGCGCTGCCACGAACAAGGGAGTGTATATGTCTTTGCCAGTTAGTGCTTTCATTTTCTTTGGATAAATACCCAGAAGTGGAATTGCTGGATCACGTGGTAGTTCTATTGTTAATTTTTTGAGGAATGTCTGTACTGTTTTCCATAGTGGCTGCTCCAATTTACCTTCCCACCAACAGTGCACCAGGGCTCCCTTTTCTCCACATCCTCACTAACACTTGTTATTTGCTGTCTTTTTGATAGTGGCCATTCTGACAGGTGTGAGGTGATATCTCATTGTGGTTTTGATTTGTATTCCCTGGTAATTAATGATGTTGAGCATCTTTTCACGTGCCTGTTGCGTACGTCCCCTTTGGAAAAACGTCTATTCAGATCTTCTGTCCATTTTTTAATTGGATTGTGTGTTTCTTTGATATTGAGTCATATGAGTTGTTTATATATTTTGGACTTTCTGTATTTTCTTTATATATTATCAGACTCAAATAGATTAAAGAGTTAAATATAAGACCTGAAATCATAAAACTTCTAAAAGAAAACGTAAGCAGTACGCTCTTTGACATCGGTCTTAGCAACAGTTTTTTGACCGTCTCCTCAGGCAAGGGCAACGAAAGCAAAAATAAACAAATGGGATCACATTACACTAAAAAGCTTTTGCGCGGCAAAGGAAACCATCAGCAGAACAAAGGGGCCGCCTACAGAAGGGAGAAGATATTTGCAAATGATGTCTCATAAGGGGTTAATATCCAAAATATATTAAGAACTCCCCGTGCTTTCCTGGAGGCTGAGTGGAATGTGTTTATATTCCGGAGCAGAGGAATGCCTGGTTCCTGGAGACCGGCATCCGCAGAGCCCTTGGGCCTCCCAGTGGCGAGGAGGGAGAAAGGACAGTTGGTGGGGACCCAGAGTTTCCACATCTGACCAGCCCAGGGGCTTGCTCGGACCAGGAGGCTCTTTTCCTCTCTCTCATTCACTCAGCTTTTAGCTTTGGGCATTTAACAAATATGTGTGAGTGAGCGATTCATTCATTTGCTTATTTACTCAATGAAAAATATTAAAGTCTTATTCAGAAATGGTGGCCACAGAGGCAGCACAGCCACCGCAGAGGCCGCGTCGCCGAGTCAGCAGCCCATCTCTGGACGCGGTGGAGGGGGAAATATAAAGTCGGGGTGAGCTGAGCATCCGCGGGAAGGACCCCACAGCCTCCCCTCTGGCCCTCTCTCTTCCCTGAAGGCCCTTTCCTGGTAACGGGATATCCATTCACTTCTCAGCAGAGTTCACAGCCTCTTCAAGCCTAAGGACAGGATCACTGCAAACCAGCAGCAGTGGCGGGCAGAGTGGTCCCTGTGGGGAAAAGGCAGATGAGGCAGGGCTAGGGGGACAGCCTGGGGAGCCCTGGTCCAGGTCATTTGTCAGGGGGAGACCGAGAGTGGGGGCCGCACTGCCTTCTTATCCCACAGTAATGGCTCAATTCAAGATTTAGACGAGTGGGGGCCTCCTTGGGGGCACAGTGGTTGGGAATCCACCTGCCAATGCAGGGGACACGGGTTCGAGCCCTGGTCCGGGAAGATCCCACATGCCACGGAGCAACTAGGCCCGTGCGCCACAACTACTGAGCCTGCGCTCTAGAGCCCGCTAGCCACAACTACTGAAGCCCGCGTGCCACAACTACTGAAACCCACGAGCCACAACTACTGAAACCCGCAAGCCACAACTACTGAAGCCATGTGCCACAACTACTGAAGCCCGCAAGCCACAGCTACTGAAGCCTGCATGCCACAACTACTGAAGCCCGTGAGCCACAACTACTGAAGCCCATGTGCCACAACTACTGAAGCCCGCGAGCCATAGCTACTGAAGCCCGCGAGCCATAGCTACTGAAGCCCGCATGCCACAACTACTGAAGCCCGCGAGCCACAACTACTGAAGCCCTCAAGCCAACTACTGAAGCCCGCGTGCCTGGAGCCCGTGCTCCGCAACAGGAGAAGCCACCGCAATGAGAAGCCCGCGCACTGCAACAAAGAGTAGCCCTTGCTCGCCACAACTAGAGAAAGCCCGCGCACAGCAACCAAGACCCAGCGCAGATAAAAATAAACAAATTAATTAATTAATTAAAAAAAATTTAGATGAGTGGCGCTCTGAGGTCTCTCTTTCTGGCGTTTTCCTGCCTGACCCACGAGATCTGTGAGTCCTTGCCGTGGCCTCCTCTCTGCCCTCTGCCCTCCCCTGCCTCCAATCGATCACAGTGACCAGCACACCCAGGCCGAGGTGGGGCCGCCCAGATCTCACTTCAGTCTCATTCCAGAACTCCACCTTCCTCTGCCAGGCCCTGGTATTGCCCCACTCCGGGTCCCCACTTGCCTCCCCGCCTGGGAAGACAGCCCTGAGAAGCCTGGTCCACCTGGTTTTCTGCCCCTGCCACATGGGGGACCCTAGTCTGGGTCACCGCTGTGGTCCCCACCCACTGCTGCTTCGAGGCTGCCATCATTCCCGGGAATGGCGAAAAGTGGGCCATTCGTGGGATGCATCCAAGCCGGCTCCCCTGAGTCCTGGCGGACTGCCCAGCAGAGTGGGCACTGCCTCCCCGAGAGGCCGAGTTGGAAGTTTCTGGACGGAAGTCGTTTGTCACAGTGATAGGGTGCCACCCGCACTTAAGGGTGTGGACAGGGATCTCAGACACACCACCGGAGCAGCTTCTGACATCTCACCTGGTTCTAGGACATCCTTTCCCCTAGGACAGTCCTGCAGGGGAAAAGCCTGTTTGTAACTGTGCTCGTTTAGGACCAAACTCTTATTTTACACACCCGTGGGAAGCACGGTTTTGCACGAGTTTGCACCGTTGGCAAGAATGCAGCCATTTTGCAAATGGAGGGGACACTGCGTCAGGTTCAGAACTTTGCCAAGAGGTTTCCACCACGTTGGAAAGCCATGTGGCTGGCAGGTGGGTCCCACTGTCACACCCGGGTCAGGTGCCATCTGTCACTGTTGTGCTCACATGAGCCTGTGCGCCAGTGCAAGCGGCTGAGGTCCAGGGAGGCTGGGCTGATCGTGGACACATTGAAAAACCTGTTATTTTATGTTTTTGTCTATTCCTTCTAGAGCTGCTGCATATTACAGCTGGGGCATTATGTGGAGTTGAAAATGTTGTTCAGGATTCTACGAGTTTCATTTCAGGATAGCAATGGGGGTATAAAATTGTGTGCTATGAGGAAGGGCGTTGGTCTGTTGGATTGGGTGCCCTTGGGCGAGGGTACCAGCCCTAGTGGTTGTGCCGATGTTGCTTTTCTTTTCTAGCTCTGCCGCTTGCTCTTTTTTTTAAAAACAACTTTATCGAGGTATAATTGATATACAAAAACCTGCATCTATTTAGTGTGTACAATTTGATGAGTTTGGACGTCTGCATATACCCATGAAATCGTCACTGCAGTCAAGTAATAGACATACCCACCCATCACCTCCAGGAGTTGCCTCATGCCCCTTTGCCATTGTTTTTGGTTTGGGGGTTTTTGGTGGCAGGAACACTTAACATGAAATCTACCCTCTTAAATTTTAATGTGCCAAACAGAATTGTTGACTGTGGGCACCATGTCATGCAGTATATCTCCAAAATGTATTGACCAATGCTTTTTTTTTTTTTTAGAAAAATTAGTTTCCACTTTTTATTATGGACCATTTGAAACATACACAAAAGTAGAGAGAATACCATAGTAACCCCCCACGGAGCCATCTCCCAATTTCAACGTTTTGCCAATCCTGTTTTAGCTGCCTGCCACTCTTTTTTTTTTTTTTTTTTTTGCCCCAAAATGTCCAAGCAAATTCCAGACATTTCGTCGTGCCACACCTAAGTATGTTAGTATGCTCTCTGATAAAGACGTTAAAAAGAAGAAGTGCGCATTGTACCATTAGGACACCTGACACGATGATTAGTATTTCCTTAATATCATCAATAACCACGTCGTGTTCAAATTTCTCCAATGTGCCAATGATATCTTTATGTAATTTCTTTTAACATCTTTATTGGAGTATAATTGCTTTACAGTGTTGTGTTAGTTTTGCGGTATACTTAATTTTTATTGGAGTATATTTGGTTTACTATGTTGTGTTAGACTGCAGTTTCTTATCATTAGGACCCAAGATGGGTCGCACGATGCGTTTTATGTTTTTGCCCCATGCTTTTGCCCTCCCTGGCCCCTTCCTCCTCCCCCCTCCCACCCTATCCCTCCGCGGTGCACCTACTGCATGCCAGGCACTGTGCTGGGGACATGGTTGTGATAAAATTAGCCTCCTTGTTCTGAAACGACCTCAAATGATATGGGTCCTTATAGGGGGACTGGAGGGAAGCAATAAAAAAGGACACAAAAAATAACATACATTTAGCAAGAAAATTAACATAGATTTAGCAGATCTATGGGGAAAATTGCGTATATGCGTGGGAAACTGTCCGCAAGGAAACACCCCAAAATGTTAATAGTGGTGATCCCTTGGGAATAGAAAGGGCAAGTATTTAGTAAAGATGGTGTTGGACCTACATGTGCATCATACACACACAGCTCTGGGCCTTTTCACAGATGCAAACACCATGTAGAGTCCAAGCAGCAGAGGCCCAGCCTCCCTTCCAGGCCCGGCACCTCCTCCAGGCTGGCCGCCCTCCTGGCTTCTAATTCACAGGTCAGTCAGGGCACCTGAGAGGGTCCGGCTTCTTGCCTGTGAGGGTCATCCTTGTGCCAGATCAAGTTGGTTCATTTCCTCGCCATGTAGTGCAATTGGGATGTTTTAAACTCTTCTTATGCTTATTTATATTTTCTCATTTTTCTACAGCAAATATATATTCCATAATGAAACGTATTTTTTAAAAAATCAAAGGGGGAAAAGAAAAGCTAGGAGAATTCAAGGAATTGCAAGGAGAATTCAAACATTAACCACAAAAAAGGCAGAGTCCTGGGGCTTCTGGTTCAGGGACAGCTTCAAAACATATAATTTCTGGCCAAGGCCAGCCTGTCTGTCGGCCAAGTGGGGGGAGCGCAGGCAGCGGTCACCACAGGCGACGTCCTCCTCTGGTCCCGTGACCCCGCCCGCCCGGAGCAAGCGTTTGAGGCCAGAAGCCAGGGAGGAGGTGATGAGCTCCTCTGCTTGCGGGCACACCGCTCCTAGCCTTTTGGTCTCTAGCCTTTTTCTTTCCCACTAAAGCTTGCAGTAGGGAGAAAAGGAAACCACCCTCGGAAGAATGAATGGTCAGGCGGGAGGTGCCGTGGGGAGTGCACACGGCCCAGCATGCTGCGGGCGGACGCTCACTCCCTCCTGGTGGCTGTCGCAGAAAGGACACGGGAGCTCGCACAGGCTCTTGGTGACGGTTCTGCAATTTGGAGGACACACGGGGTCTCGCCTCCCATCTGGGCCCTCAGGGTCCAGGTGGGTCCAGACCCACACCTGTCACTTCAGGCCGTGTGAGGTTGGGGGAGTCACACTTCTCTCCCTGGAGTCTTTTATCCCGACTTTGAAGTGAACATGCAGACCAGATACACTCTAGATATGCACCTAGGCTGAGAAGGAGCCGGAACAAAAGGAAGGGTGGTGGGTGGAGGCATCACTCCACTGTGTGGCTCAGAAGGGAAAAGAGGCTTGTTTACGTCTCCAGATACAAGCCTTAGAGGCTCAGAATGTGGGCTGCGGAGTCAGGCTGTCTGGCTTGGCATCCTGGCCCCACCATGTACCAGCTGTGTGGTTTTACGAAAACCGCTTTGCCTCTCTGAGCCTCAGTTCTCTCATCTGCAAAATGAGGATAACAGTAGGACCCATTTACAGGGCTCTTGTGAGGTTTGAAAGGGTAATAAGAGTAAAGCTCTTAGGACGGCGTTGGACCCATGATGAGTGGTCAGTAACTGTTATTAGGTGTGCAAACACATGTATACACACATAGTCCACACAGTAGGGTATTATTCAGTTGTAAAAAGCAATGAAGGCAACCTACCGAATGGGAGAAGATATTTGCAAATCATGTATCTGATAAGGGGTTAGTTTCCAAAATATATAAAGAACTCATACAACTCTATATCACAAAAACAAACAATCCAATTTATTTTATTTATTTATTTTTAAATATTTATTTATTTATTTGGCTGCACTGGGTCTTAGTTGCGGCACGTGGGATCTAGTTCACCGACCAGAGAGTGAACCCGTGTCCCCTGCTTTGGGAGCACGGAGTCTTAGCCACTGGACCACCAGGGAGGTCCCTCCAATTTAAAAATAGAGTATCTGGATAGACATTTTCCCAAAGAAGACATACAGATGGCCAACAGGTACATGCGAAGATGCTCAACATCACCAGTTCCTGCTGTCTTGGTATGAATAAGGTGAATAAGCCACAGCCCTGTTTGCTGAGGGCTCTCCCCTGACCCAGCGGCTCCCTTCACCTGCCTGAATTCTCTCTGCTGTCCTGGAGATGGTCCTGGAGATGGGTGCAGTTTTGACCCTGCTTTACAGATGAAGAGAGTGAGGCTTGGGGAGGAGAAGAGGTGGCGGTAGGGGATTGAAAACCCAGGTCCGTCTGACTCCAAAACTTCTTGCCATGGGGGAAATCCCAGAACACTGCCTGTGGCAGAAGTTGCTGGATTCTGTGTCAGTAATGTACCTCAGGAAGAACACTCAACAGGGAGCTAGTTGCCTGCAGCTGGGAGCTGGGTCTGAGTTTATTTTGTAGTATTACAATCCCTGGAGGGGCAGCCGGTCAGGGCTGCGAGGGAATTGGCAGAGAAGGGTGGAGTCGGAGGAGAAAGAGGAGGAAGCGTTTACCACCGTGCTCAGCCCCATGTGCTGATGGTTCCACGCTGGTGGCTCCTGGGCCATCACACTCCTTCTGAGGCCAGGATGCTGTGAGGTGTGGGTGGTGAAGCCAGCTGGACTCCCAAGTCTGCCTGCGTCCCGCCTCCTGGCCTCTGAGGGAGGCTGAATAGGTGTGTCAGTTATCTGCTGCTGCATAACAAATATCCCCAAACTCAGGGGCTTAAAGTAGTACATGTGTATTAGCTCATGGTTTTTGTGGGGCAGGAGTCCAGGAGCTGCCTGAGTGGCTGCAGTCAAGGTGGTTGTGCAGGGTGTCAAGGATCCAGTTCCAAGCTAACTGCGGTCGTCGGCAGCCCTCAGGGCCTCGCTGGCTGATCACGGGAGGCCTCCATTCCTTGCCTTGTCTCTGCAGAGGGCAGCTGGCTTCCCACAGAGTGAGTGATCACAGAGAGAGGGAGAGAGACAGACAAAGACAGAAGCCCCAGTCCTCTTATAACCTGATGATGCCACACCACTCCCGCCTGTTCTATTTGTTAGGGGTGTGTGCGGCCCATGCTTAGGGCAGGAGAATTAAGCTCCGCCTCTCAAGGGGCAGAGGGTCCAGGAATTTGTGGACATACCTTTAAACCACCACGACGGGTGGCCTCACCCTGCTAGGGTGTGCGGTTCAACCGGAGCTCTGACCCTGCTGTGATCTTCTGCTGGGGAAGCAGAGGACACGGTGGATTTGGAGTCTGCAGACTTGTGCCCGTCTCCCGCCTCTGCTGCTTCCCCTCTGAGCATTTTGTCCTCTTTGTCTGAAAACAATGACTAGAAGCAAAAATCAAGAACCCCCCATAGGCTTACCAGGATGTGGGCTGGTTAACTCAGCTGGGGTTCATTCTCACAGCGGAATAACCTCTGTCCTACCTTTAAAATGAATGAGAGCTGCAGGAATCAACAGAGATGAAGCTAAAACGTTATATCTGGTGGAGGGAAAAAGAACTGCTAAAGGATGTGAACAGTGTGATAATCTTCGTGGAAATTCTGTAGGACACACATGATGGCAGACGGTGGGAAGAACACACAGTAACTCTGCAAGAGGTCACCTCTGGGCCTGGTGAGAGGGGAGGTAGAGCTTCCACTCTAACTTGAACTGCTTAAAAAACTCTCCAGAGCAAATATGAAAAAGATAAACATTTGTTCATCTGGGTGGTGGTACATGGGTGTGTGGTACAGGCTGAGCTAGTCGTAATTTTAAATCTTGAGTGTGGTTTTTTTTTTTTTAATTTTATTTATTTATTTCTTTTTGGCTATGTTGGGTCTTCGTCTCCGTGTGTGCGCCTTCTCCAGCTGCGGCGAGCGGGGGCCACTCTTCATCGCGGTGCGCGGGCCTCTCACCGTCGTGGCCTCTCCTGTTGCAGAGCACAGGCTCCGGACGCGCAGGCTCAGCAGCTGTGGCTCACGGGCCCAGTTGCTCCGCGGCATGTGGGATCCTCCCAGACCAGGGCACGAACCCGTGTCCCCTGCATCGGCAGGTGGACTCCCAACCACTGCGCCACCAGGGAAGCCCCTTGAGTGTGTTTTGACAGTGGAACTGCCGTGAAGCTGTTCTGGGGGGAGGTGGGTTGGATGCACCCCCATAGACACTAACGTGCTGGAGACTCACAGGGTCGTCACGCTCCCTGTGATTGCGCGGATGCTCACGCTTGTACCACGTGCAGGTCGCACGTGTCACTGAGTTGCGATACAGGAAACGGTCATGTCAGCGTGTAGTAGAGTCTGACTCCATCTTGGATGTCGGGGTGCTGGCAGCTTTTAAGCCTCCACCCACCTTCTCCAGGCTTAGGCCCTGCGTCCAGGCAGGCTGATAGACGGTGGGTGCTTCGTCCTTCGGAGCTGCTGGACACTCCTTTCTGAGAGCAGGACCCCTCACCTGGCCCCGCCCCCAACTGCAGCAAGACCAGGTCAGTCTCCTTTCCAGCCATTTTGGACCAACTTCGGAGGCCGCCCTGCTCTACCCAGAGCCTCATCGTGAGAGCATGTGCCGCTCATCACTCCCAGCGTGAGACCCCCACTTGGCGGGGGACTGGGTCCAACCCCATCCCTCCAGCCTGGCCACAGCACACTGACATCTGGGAGCTCTCACCTCCCGATTCAGGAAGGTCAGGGCCGGGTGAGTCCCTAATCCACGCACACATTGACATCTTTCCTTCCCAGGATCAGACAGAGGTTGGCATCTCCAGCTCGGAGCTCTGTCCCGCCTCCCTCTCCCCTCCCTCCCCACAGCTCCTCCCTGGGATGGGCCCTCAGAGTCTTTGTGGGAGAGAAAAGGAGGGCAGCTCCCACAGGTGTGAAGCAGACGCCAGCCCGTGGGGCCTCTTTCTTCCTCCTTGGCCATCAGTCTTCATGGGTGTGTGGCTCCAGGAAGCTGGAAAGAGAAGATGGGGGGCACTGACCCTCCAAAGGTCCCCAAAGCACTGACAGTGGAACTCAGCTGTCGGGGATGGAGGGGCCCAGAGCACCCTACGCCTGGCATCTTAGATTCCATGAAATATGGTCAGTGTTGGTGGCAACGTGTGTGAACGTGACTGTGTACCTGTCTGTCAGCATCGTGCATCCTGAGAATGGGCCGGGTATAAAAACGACCCCAAAGGTTTGCTGTGAGCTTAACATTGAACCACATGAAATTGCCCTTTTGGAGGGCAAAAATGGCCGCAGATCTGCAATTTCATGTGGTTCATACGGAAAGCAAAAACACCCCACGTATTTTGTGCCCTCCCCCCTACTTCTACCTGGAGTAGAGTCGTGTGTTTGACCCCTGAGCCCAAGAAATGCCAGGCTTTTCAGCCCCTTGGGCTGGAGCGGGAACCCAGCGGAGCACACTGCATCTTACGGGGAGAGCGCGAGGAGGGCTGCACGGACGCTCCCGTCCAGACGGGGTCTCCCTCTGCTCGCCGTCCGCTCCGGGCCTGCCCGCAGTGCCGCTGCAGGGACCGAAGCCCGCAGGCCGGAGGCTGCAGGAAAGGCCCTCCCCTCGCAGGGCTGGACCCCAGCCGCCTGGCCTCGGTGCACAGAGCTGGTCTCTCTCGGCTTCTCTGGGTGGATTGGATTTGCTGGAATTGGCTGCATAAACAGCCCAGCTGGACTGGCGGCTGATGGCAGAGATTCAGGCCTCATGGGGATACGCAGGCAGCATGCCAGGACGGCCTTCCAGCCCCGCCACTAACACTGCCTGAGGCTGTGGTCTGCCCTGCCCCACCGAGCACCCAGATTCCTACAAGAGGGGCTGGCAGAGAACAGCCCCTCTTGAGCGCCTGAGCACCGCCCCCCGCACAGGGGCAGGGAGTGGTGGGGGCGGGGGGGGGGGCGGGGGTGTGTCCTGGACCAGGGGCATCACACCACCTGCCTTAGAAATGCAGTCTCAGGCCCCGCCCAGTCCTGCCAAATCAGAATCAGAGCCAGGACATTCTGTGCATGGGAGGTTGAGCAGTGCCGTAACCGGGAGGGCCACCAGGCAGCAGAAGCAGCAGCGGCCGTCGCAAAATGCACGTGCCCTTTGGTCTGGCCGGTCTGCATTTTGGAATTTATCCCAAGGAAGCGATCAGAGATGCATATAGGGAAATATTTGACCTGGTAACACAGCACTTACCGTGATGTCCTGCTCCAGGCACAGCGGGCGCGCCATTCATTTCATGTCCTCGGGCACAACCCTGGGAGGGGGCTGGCTGATAAAGAGGGGACTGAGGCTCACAAAAGTTAAGGATCCCAGGGTCCCTCCAAGTTTGGGCTGCCTGGCAGCAGTCCTGCTGCCTCCCTGGGTGAGCGTGGCCATCCTGGTGTCCTTTACAAGTAAGGGGGCATCCACCCCGCTGGGGTGGCCAAGGGGGACGTGGTCTGTCTCTGTAACGGGGCATCCTGCTCTCTGGTTTGGGGGCATGGATACCAGCCCGTGGTAGGGCCGTCACATACACTTGAACAACACCCCTCCAAACTGGGCTGACGTCTGTGCTTTCCTCCTTTCTTCCTGCTCCTGTAAAACATCCCAGAATCCCACTGGCGTGGCTTCCTGGGGGTGGGGACACGCCTGTCCTCGCAGGCAAGGCCTATGATCAGCTCTTGCCGCCGAGGCTGCCAGTGGCCAGTGAAGCCCTTGTCTGTGATGACTCATGCTGGCATTGCCACGGGCAGCCTGGGCAGCCGTCATTCTAGAACATGGTGCTTAAGACCAAGGGGAGGGCGGGAATCAGGGGCCTCCCGTCACCGCAGCTCCGGGAGCTCCACAGTAAGTGGGTTCCCAGGGTTCTTGAAGGTGCTGGCGGATGCACATGTCCACACAGACAGGCACGGTGGCTTCCCCACCATCTGGGGACGGCGTGACAGGGGCACAGGCAGCCCAGCATCAGTTACACGCTGGACCCAGAAACGCCTCTCTGTCTGTCTGCCAGAGCCCGAGAGAGAAGGAAGCTTGCCCCTTGTCCGCCACCCTCCGTCCCCCCACTGCTCTTCCCGTTCCATTTCTGCCCGTAATGAGGGCACTTCAGAGGCAGCGTGGACTCTGGAGCCAGCCTGCCTGGGTTCAAATCCTGGCCCTGCCCCTTAGCAGCTGTGTGACCTTGGGCAAGTGGCCGCACCTCTCTGTGCCTCAGCCTCCCACTCTGTAAAATGGGGTCATGATAGTACACTTAGCTCATGCAGTTGTTGTGAGGATTAAATGAGTTAATACTTGGAAAGCATTGAGAACATATGAGCACGATGTAGCCGTTATAAAGTTCTAAAGGGATATAAACTATATTTGCATATAGCGTTTGCTGTTACTGACAGCTATAGACAGATACTAGCAACCATTAGGTTGGGCTGTAAAAGACAGTTTAATGAAATGAGAAAATATTCAGGACGTGTGCTGAGTGAAAAAAAAAAAAAAAGGAAGTACAAAAGAGCCTCTTCCTAATTTTGTAAAATATATCTCTGTTAACTGTGCACAGAAGACTGGAAGCAAAGAAATCCGTTGTTAACTGTGTGACCGCTGGGCGCTGGGATGATGATGACTTTCATTTCTTGTGTGTGCTTTCCTGTATAAGTGTGTACAGTAAGTGTAATTGTTATAACGTGAACCAAGTACATTTAAAAAACTGCTCTCAAAGAAGAAAGCTACAGTTCGGGAGGCCCTGACCCTTGTCATGACGGGGAGCCACCTTTCCTTTCCCAAAGCTGTGGCCCTACTGCAGGGTGAAGGTATGGGGGGACGGACTGGTGAGAAGTTAAGAGAATCCTCTCTCCTTCCCCAGCTCTCCAGGCAACGCAGAGACGCTGGGCCAATAGGCTCAGCCCCTCCCCGCTCCTGGCCTTCTGTTTCCTTTCCTGGGCGTGCCTCCCACGTGGGGTTGTTGTATCGATTCAGTGGGTAACACCGAGGCCAGGTCCTGACACACAGATCTTCATAAACAGAGGGAGTGTCACCGCCTGCAGCCAGGTCAACGCTGACAGTCACACGTGACCTCATTCTCTGCAGGGAGGAGGGGCTGATTCTCCTTCCCATGCGACATGGGATGACGCTGAGGCTCAGAGAGGCTGAGTGACTCGCCCAAGGCCACACAGCTAGCGAGGGGCCGACTTAGGACAGAACACACGTCCTCTGAGTGCACTCCAGGCTTCTGGGAGTTCTTTATTCAGTCGGTGATTCCTGAACTGACACTATTTACCAGCCAAGTCTGGCCTCCCTGTCGTCAGTAACTGTAACTGCCATTCGTCAGCAGAACGCGCTGAGCTTCTACAGACAGCTTTGTGGCCACGTGGGCAAAGGCCACACCTGTCTTGTTCTCGGCCACACCCCCAGCCCTGGCCTGGGGTTTCTGGAACGAATGTTGTATGAGCCGTTGAGGGTTCGGGGTGAATGACCTGTGTTTGGGAGGAAGGTGGAGAAGAAGCTGGTCTGCTCAGCTCTTCACGCGGCCACGTGCAGAGCAGGTCCCGCAGGGCGAGGTCTGTTCTCTGACACGTGGGTCTCGCGGAGGCTGTGATGGGCTGCGATCACCAGACTCAAGCACACTCCAGGGTCTTGGCCCCCAGAGGGTGGCCCCCAGAGGGTGCTCACACTCTGTAATTGTCCCCCTCCCTGTGTCTTTCACTTCTCACTGGCCCTTCCTCCAGGAAGGCCTCCCGTGTCAGATCAACTCTGGCCACGGTGGGGGACAGGAGTGTGTGGCTCAGAACCTGGTCTGTTTGGGCATCTGAGATGATTTCCACGTTGCTGGGGGGCAGATGACTCTGCCATCATTGGCTCAAATGCCCCCTGCCCCATCCCTAGGGCACGAGGCTCTCTTTGGGAGGAAAGGCTGCCATGCTCTTAGGACATAAGCAGGGGTAGGTTGATGAGGAGTGACCAGTTGGGGTAGGTTGATGAGGAGTGACCAGTTGTCTCAAAGGAGTCAGCTGTGTTAGTTAAGATCCTTTAGCAGTGACACCAAAAGCATGAGTGATAAAAGAAAAAGCAGATACAAAGGACTTCATCAAAATTAAAAACTTTTGTGCTGCAAATGATAGAACCATGAAGAAAGTGAAAAGACAACCCACAGAATGGAAGAAAATATTTGCAAGTCATCTATCTGCTAAGGGATTTGTGTCCAGAATTTGCAAAGCACTCCTACAACTCAATAATAGAAGTACAAATTTAGAAAAGGGCAAAGGGTTTGAATACATATTTCTCCAAAAGAAGACATAGGAATGGCACGTGGAAAGATTCTCAGCATCACTAGTCACCAGGAAAGTAGTGCAGCTGGCCTGGAAAACAGTCTGGCATCTCCTCCAGAGGTGAAACAGAGCCACCATATGACCTAGCGATTCCACTCCTAGGTTTATACCCAAGAGAAATGAAAACATAGGTGCACAGAACACTTGAAAACAAATGTTCACAGCAGCATTGTTCACAGTTGCCAAAAATAGAAGGAACCCAAATGTCCATCAGCTGATGAATGGATAAACCAAATGTGGTCCATCTACATCATGGAATGTTACTCAACCATGAAGAGGCACGAGGTACTGGTGCTAAAACATGAATGAACCTTCAGGACATTCTACTGAGTGAAAGAAGCCAGTCACAAAGGGACCTTATTGTATGATTCTCTTCTCTGTGGAATGTCCAGGACAGGCAAATCCATGCAGACAGAAGGCAGATGAGTGCTTGCCAGGGGCTGCGCTGCGGGGGGGAGGATAACGAGTGACTGCTGATAGATATGGGGCTTCTTTTGGGGGGTGATGGGAAGGTAAAATTACACTGTAGTGGTAGTTTATAACTTTATACTAAAAACATTGAATTATACACTTTTAAGTGTATTATATGGTATGTGAATTATATCTCAGTAAAGATTTTTTTTTTTTTTTTTTGAGGTACGCAGGCCTCTCACTGTTGTGGCCTCTCCTGTTGCGGAGCACAGGCTCCGGACGCTCAGGCTCAGTGGCCATGGCTCACGGGCCCAGCCGCTCTGCAGCACGTGGGATCTTCCCTGACCGGGGCACGAACCCGTGTCCCCTGCGTCGGCAGGCGGACTCTCAACCACTGTGCCACCAGGGAAGCCCCAGTAAAGATTTTTTTTTTTTTTTTTTTTACATCTTTATTGGAGTATAATTGCTTTACAATGGTGTGTTAGTTTCTGCTTTAAAACAAAGTGAATCAGTTATACATATACATATGTTCCCATATCTCTTCCCTCTTGCATCTCCCTCCCTCCCACCCTCCCTATCCCACCCCTCTAGGTGGTCACAAAGCACCGAGCTGATCTCCCTGTGCTATGCGGCTGTTTCCCACTAGCTATCTATTTTACGTTTGGTAGTGTATATATGTCCATGCCACTCTCTCACTTTGTCACAGCTTACCCTTCCCCCTCCCCATATCCTCAAGTCCATTCTCTAGTAGGTCTGTGTCTTTAGTCCTGTCTTACCCCTAGGTTCTTCATGACATTTTCTTTTCTTAGATTCCATATATATGTGTTAGCATACGGTATTTGTCTTTCTCTTTCTGATTTACTTCACTCTGTATGACAGACTCTAGGTCCATCCACCTCATTACAAATAGCACAATTTCGTTTCTTTTTATGGCTGAGTAATATTCCATTGTATATATGTGCCACATCTTCTTTATCCATTCATCCAATGATGGACACTTAGGTTGTTTCCATCTCTGGGCTATTGTAAATAGAGCTGCAATGAACATTTTGGTACATGACTCTTTTTGAATTATGGTTTTCTCAGGATATAGGCCCAGTAGTGGGATTGCTGGGTCATATGGTAGTTCTATTTGTAGTTTTTTAAGGAACCTCCATACTGTTCTCCATAGTGGCTGTACCAATTCACATTCCCACCAGCAGTGCAAGAGTGTTCCCTTTTCTCCACGCCCTTTCCAGCATTTACTGTTTCTAGATTTTTTTATGATGGCCGTTCTGATTGGTGTGAGACGATATCTCATTGTAGTTTTGATTTGCATTTCCCTAATGATTAATGATGTTGAGCATTCTTTCATGTGTTTGTTGGCAGTCTGTATATCTTCTTTGGAGAAATGTCTATTTAGGTCTTCTGCCCATTTTTGGATTGGGTTGTTTGTTTTTTTGTTATTGAGCTGCATGAGCTGCTTGTAAATTTTGGAGATTAATCCTTTGTCAGTTTCTTCATTTGCAAATATTTTCTCCCATTCTGAGGGTTGTCTTTTGGTCTTGTTTATGGTTTCCATTCCTGTGCAAAAGCTTTGAAGTTTCATTAGGTCCCACTTGTTTATTTTTGTTTTTATTTCCATTTCTCTAGGAGGTGGGTCAAAAAGCATCTTGCTGTGATTTATGTCATAGAGTGTCCTGCCTATGTTTTCCTCTAAGTGATAGTTTCTGGCCTTACATTTAGGTCTTTAATCCATTTTGAGCTTATTTTTGTGTCTGGTGTTAGGGAGTGGTCTAATCTCATACTTTTACATGCACCTGTCCAGTTTTCCCAGCACCACTTATTGAAGAGGCTGTCCTTTCTCCACTGTACATTCCTGCCTCCTTTATAAAAGATAAGGTGACCATACGTGCATGGGTTTATCTCTGGGCTTTCTATCCTGTTTTTCTATCTTTCTGTTTTTGTGCCAGTACCATACTGCCTTGATTACTGTAGCTTTGTAGTATAGTCTGAAGTCAGGGAACCAGATTCCTCCAGCTCCGTTTTTCGTTCTCAAGATTGCTTTGGATATTTGGGGTCTTTTGTGTTTCCGTACAGATTGTGCAATTTTTTGTTCTAGTTCTGTGAAAAATGCCAGTGGTAGTTTGAGAGGGATTGCATTGAATCTGTAGATTGCTTTGGGTAGTAGAGTCATTTTCACAATGTTGATTCTTCCAATCTAAGAACATGGTATATCTCTCCATCTATTTGTATCATCTTTAATTTCTTTCATCAGTGTCTTATAATGTTCTGCATACAGGTCTTTTGTCTCCTTAGGTAGGTTTATTCCTAGATATTTTATTCTTTTTGTTGCAGTGGTAAATGGGAGTGTTTAAAAAAGTCTTTTTGCCAGTGCCAGAAAACCCAGCTCAGAGTGGTGTACACAAAAAGAGATCTGTTTGCTTCTGTATCAGTAAGTGGGTAAGTTCAGACATCCATCTGCCCTCAGGTACCACCTCATTCAGGGACTAAATCAGGTCCTCAGCACCTGAGTGAAGATGCCCGACACGTAGGCTGAGAATCAGGGAGAATCTGAGTGCTTTTGCCTGAGCAAAGGGTAGTGGGTTCTTAGCAACCCTGTGTCCACTGCAGGCTCAAGTTGGCGCAGGACACAGCTGCTCAAGAGGAGGAAAGGGGGGCTGCGTCCATGTGGAAGGCGAGGTGTGGGGCAGAGCTGGACGAGGGGAGGAGCTGTCCCCAGGCCCAGGTAGCCCTGAGTCACCCCATGGTCCTCGGCAAATACTTGCCCACCTTCTTCATTTCATCACCCGCAAAACGTACTTGTTGAGCATCTACTGCGGATGGACACTGAGTTGGGTTAGAATGGGAACCCAGCAAACATGGTCCCTGCTTGTAATCATCTGGCAGAGAATACAGGTGGGGAGCAAGCCTGGACCCCACGGTGCACCAACTGCCACGATTTGGAGGGTCCAAGGAGCTACGGCAGCACAGGCAGGGCCACCCGTCCTGGCCTTGGAAGCGGTAGGGGGTCAGGCAGACTTCCTGGAAAGAGTTACTAAGCAGAGATGGGACAGGATGCAGCAGGAGGGCAAACAGAACAGGTGAAGGCAGAATCAGCGGGGGACCTAGGAGCAGGGAAGGGAGTAGGAAGGGAGGAGGTGGGAGGCAGAGCCCGGCGCTGGTCAGGGAGGCCTTCTAAACCGTGTTAAGAGGGCTGGGTGTAATCCCAAGGCCAGTGGGCACTGACAAGACCCATCGTTGATAGGACTGGCTTGAACTCACCTGGCCTGGCCCGCACACCTAAGGAAGCTGGTCTGCGCTGGTCGGGGCTCCCATCCACTATCGTGACTTCCCCTCCCCCGGCCTCTGAGCCGGTCTACACTGGCTTTGATCTTGATACACCCACCGCCTATGGCAGCTCAGCCCCTGCCCACAGCCCTCACCCAGACTCCACGACTTTCATCTTCCTCTTTGATGAGCCAGCAAATTCACAAGCATCTTCAGGCCAGACCCCCAACACACACGTACGGACACGCACAGGCACATGCACACCCGCGCACAGTCATCCAGCTCACCCCTCCGGATACACAGTAGATGAAAGGCAGGAGAAATCCACTGGCTGCCTTGTTCTAATGAGGTCTAATCATACTCATTAGCCCTGGGAGGCAGAGAAGGAGGGAATAGAGAAAAGCGATCCGGCTGGGAAGGGTTTCCCTGGATGTGTCTCTGTCTCCGACATCCCACCTGCTGAGCAGGAAGCGTGAGTGAGGCGTCCTAATCCTCCCATCCCTCTGCCCATGGACTGTGTCCCCAGTGCCACCGCCGTGACATCAGTGTCAAGCAAGGTCAAACACAGATCGAAAGCAGCCCCAGCTAACAGCACCTCCGGGCTCCACCGTTCCCTTATGTGACACGCTTCGGTTCAACAGATGTTTAGGGAACACCCACCGTTCATTCATTCCTTGGTTTGTTCATTCATCATTGACTCAAAATGCAACGATCGCATTCCTGATGTGTGCCAGACACCGTGCCGGGTGCAGAGGGGGACGAGAGGAATCGGATGGGATCCCACCTTGCAGTGCTCCCCCTGCCATGTGAGTGGGTGAGACCATGAATTAAAGGCTAACTACATGGCAGAGTGGCATGTGCTAAAGCCAGAGGAGCACAGGTGCTGACAAGGCTCGGAGAAGAGGCACCTGCCTAACCTGGGATCCCGGAGAGGGATGCTGACGGTGAGTCCTGTGACTGAATAAGTGCTCCTGGGACAGAGATGTGTGCACACATTCCAGAACACATAGATCAGAAAGCAAGAGTCATTGGTTTTAATAGCCCTAAACTGGAAACAACCAGCCTGAATGTCTAGTTACAGTAGAACAGCTGAGTAACATTTGATGTATTCATACAATGGAATATTATACAGTTAAGAGAATGAATGAATCCCAGAGACATACAACCACATGAAGGACCCTCAGTGGAATGTTGGGCCAAAAAAATGCATGTAGTATAATTCTAGTCACATAAAGTTCCAAACAGACGAAACTGAACTATAGGGTTTAGGGATACATATACACAGGTGGCAAACTATAAAGGAAAAATGATATTTATAAATTCAGATTAATGGCTCTGTTTAGGAGAGGAGAGGTTATGATTGGGGAGGGGCACACTGTGGGTTTTGGGGTGACGATAACGTTCAACTCCTTGGCCTGGGTGGTTATTCATGTACAACGCTATATAACCATTCATTAAAATGTCTGAATATGTGGCTTGACCACAGATAATAGCTTGTCTTCCCCAGTGAGGGGACGTTTACACACTTGAGACAGAAAAGTGTGGTAGTTGCAAGCACATTCTTTGCTGTTGGCTGATTGGGTTCATTTCCACCTTGCGCAAGTGACCTGACCTGTCCGAGCCTCAGGTTTCCTCATCTGTAAAATGGGGTTAATGATAGTACCAGCCTCATAAAGTTGTTGTAGGATTAAATGTGATGGCAAATGTCAAGTGCTTGGCACAGAGCCAGGCACACAGATGTAATAATTAATCATGATCACCATCACCATCATCACCATCACCAACATCACCATCACCATCATCATCACCAACATCACCATCATCACCACCATCACCATCACCACCATCACCATCACCACCATCACCATCACCAACATCACCATCATCATCACCAACATCACCATCACCATCACCATCACCATCATCATCACCACCAACATCACTATCATCACCTACATCACCATCACCATCACCATCATCATCATCATCATCATCATCACCAACATCACCATCATCATCACCACCAACATCACCATCATCAACAACATCACCATCACCACCATCACCATCATAATCACCAACATCACCATCACCACCATCACCATCATCAACATCACCATCACCATCATCATCACCACCAACATCACCATCATCACCATCACCATCATCATCACCACCAACATCACCATCATCACCAACATCACCATCACCACCATCATCACCAACATCACCATCATCTTCCTCATCATCACCAACACCATCAGCATTACCACCATCATCACCAACATCACCATCATCTTCCTCACTATCACCATCATCATCACCAACATCACCATCATCTTCCTCATCATCACCATCATCACCATCACCAACACCATCAGCACAGCATCACCACTATCATCACCTACACCACCAAAGCCTCTCTTTTTCCTTCTTGCTAATCCATCCAAATCACTTCTTCCTTATCCTTCTCTTCCTTCTTTATTCCTCTGGCACTCTCTACTTCATAATTGTCTTCATCTAGAAATTGAATGACCCGGTGACAGTGCCGCCTGGAGTCATAAATAGGTCTAGATCTTGGTAAATAAGGAAGTAAAATTATACCTGCCATTTTTCAAAGCTCTTTCATTCTCAATTTCAAATCATCTGTCCCATTGACAGAACACACATCCCAATTTATTTTATTTTTTTATTTTATTTATGTATGGTTCATTTACAATGTCATGTTAGTTTTAGGTGTACAGCAAAGTGATTGAGATTATAAATATATATTCTTTTTCAGAGCCTTTTCCCTTATAGGTTATTACAGAATATTATGTAGAGTTCCCTGTGCTATGCAGTAGGTCCTTGTTGGTTATCTATTTTATATATAGTAGTACGTATGTGTTAATCCCAACCTCCTCACTTATCCCTCTCCGCCCCATCCACTTTGGCAACCATAAGCTTGTTTTCTTTTTAAAAAAGTATGTATTTATTTAGCTGTGCCAGGTCTTAGTTGCAGCATGCGGGATCTTCGTTGCCGCATGTGGGATCTTTAGTTTTGGCACACAGGATCTTTCACTTGTGGCGTGTGGGATCTAGTTCCCTGACCAGGGGTCGAACCTGGGCCTCCTGCATTGGGAGTGCAGAGTCTTAACCACTGGACCACCAGGGAAGTCCCCATAAAGCTTGTTTTCTATGTCTGTAGGTCTGGTTCTGTTTTGTAAATAAGTTCATTTGTATCTCTTTTTTTTTTTGGTTCCACATATAAGTGGTATCATACAATATTTGTCTTTCTCTGACTTCACTTAGTATGATAATCTCAAGGTCCATCCATGTTGCTGCAAATGGCATTATTTATTTTTTATGGCTGAGTAGTATTCCACTGTATATATGTACCACATCTTCTTTATCCATTCATCTGTCGATGGACATTTAGGTTGCTTCAATGTCTTGGCTATTGTAGATAGTGCTGCAGTGGACATTGGCGTAGATGTATCTTTTTGAATTATAGTTCTCTCTGGATATACGCCCAGGGGTGGGAGTATGGGATTATATGCCAACTCTGCTTTTAGTTTTTTAAGGAACCTCCTTACTGTTCTCCATAGTGGCTGCACCAATTTACATTCCTGCCAACAGTGTAGGAGGGTTGCCTTTTCTCCACACCCTCTCCAGCATTTATTATTTGTAGACTTTTTTTTTGGCCGCACCACTTGTGGGATCTTAGTTGCCCAACTAGTGATTGAACCTGGGCCACCACTGTCCTAACCACTGGACTGCCAGGGAATTCTCATATATTTAGGCTTTTTGATGATGGCCATTCTGACGGGAGTGAGATGATTTTGATTGGTATTTTGATTTGCATTTCTCTAATAATTAGCGATGTTGAGCATTTTTTTCATGAACACACATCCCAGTTTTTGCCTCAGAATCTGCTTCCTCTAACTTGCACTAGAAATGCCAATCATGTCTTCTTCTTGCTGTCACAAGGCAGGACCCCACTCCCTGACCACAGCTGATTGGGTCAGGGATGGACACCTGACTCTAGCTGACCTAAGCTGCATCTCTCCAGGGAGTCAGGATCCAGAGAGTCAAGGTTATTGACTGCCAGGGTGTTGGACTGAGAGGTGATGGGAAGAGCACCCCGCAGCAGAGAAAGCTGGTCTGTGGGGAGTGGAAACGCAGAGCAAACAGCAGGAGAGACAGTGGAGCTCAGGAAAAGAGAGGGACTTGGGTTCTGGTTTCTGTCCAGAGCCTGATTTTGCCTCCATCTTTAAGATCAGAGAGATCCTCCTCTGTTCCACTAAATTGCACATTCTTATCCCTGATGGCCTATGGTTTGCATAATATTTTTCTTTAAATAGATCTTCCCCTGGCCCCCTTTTTAAAAACATGGATAGATTTATTTTCAAAGAAAACTTTACATTCGCGATCTAAACAGAAAATCAGTAGCATATGATATTCTCAGAAGGAAACTGTAAAACTAAATGTAAACAATAAATAATAATAGATATAAACATCAAAAATTAAATAGTGAATACAAGGAAAAAATAAGCTCAATTAATTTACAAAGTGTTTATCTGAGAAATGCACATTAAAATCATAATGAGATACCACTGCACATTCACTAGAATGGCTAAAATTAAAAAGACTGACATTACCAAGTGTCGGTGATGCTGTGGAGCTCCTGGAACTCTCACCTTCTGCTGGGGGCATGCTAACTGATTCAACCACTTTGGGAAACTAAAGACTAAACTTAAATGCATTTGACACTTGAACAACACAGGTTTGAACTGTGTGGGTCCACTTAAAAATAGACAGATTTTTTTCGACAGTAAATACTACAGCACTAAACGATTTGTGGTAGGTTGAATCCGTGGATGCAGAAACGTGGATGCAGAGAACCTGCGGATACAGAGGGCCGATTATAAGTTATATGTGAATTTTTGACCGCACGGAGGGTGGGTGCCCCTACTCCCCTCGTTGTTCAAGGGTCAACTGTATACTTCTCCTCTAGTCCCAGTAAGTTCATGCCTAGGTGTATACCCAAGAGAAATGAGTGCCCCCCAGAAGACACACAGGAGTGCTCATACCAGCTTTATTCAAAATAACGCCAAACTGGAAACAACACACCTGTGTATCAACAGGAGAGCAGAGAAATAAATTGTAGTACATTCATGCAATGGAACAGGAACAGCACTGAAAAGAACAAAGTGCAGTTGCACGTAACAAAACAGATGAATCTGAGACATAACGTTGAGTGAAAGAAGCCACACACACACGTGTGATTCCATTAACATGAAGTTCCAAGGTAAGGCAAAACGAATTTGGGGTGATACAGTTCAGAATAGCTGTTCCCTGCAGTGGGTGGAGGGGCGATGGGTGGGAGGTGCTCAGGGAAACGTCCTGTATCTTGAGCCACGTGGTGCATGTATCTTGTTACCGTGAGGGGTGGGTACCGGGCAGAGCAGAGCGGCCACCTCGCATCAGGGTACTATTACTGCCGCTATTGCTGCCAGCTCCTGATGGCGTGATCCCAGCAGGGAGCGGGAGAAGGCAGTTTAAGGAGAAGGATGGCGGGGATGTTGCCGGGCAGCAGGGAGGAGGGGGTGCGTGCGTGCTTGCTCCGAATTTAGACTCTGCCCCTCACGGGCAGGTTAGCTCATGTGCCCGAGACTTTCCTCATCCGTAAAGTGACAGCATCTGGGGGCTGATGTGGCTTGGGGGTTTCAGGGCACTGAGCCCAGCTTGCAGCAAGTGCCCACTGGCTGTCCTAATGAGGGATGGCCAAGGATGAGGGTTCCTGACCCTCCTGGCAGAGAGGACAGTTTGAATGAGTCTGGAAACACTTGAACTTGGAGTCAAGCTTGGAGAACCAGCTCCTACAGGATTTACTTGCCTATCTTAGGCAAATTGCTTTTCTGCTCTCTGCCTCAGTGCCTTATCTGTGACCTGGGGACCAGCATTTCCTAGGACTAAGATGTGGGCCTTGCAGCCACAGGGTGGAGAGAAGAAGCACCCAGCAGGGTGTCTTAGGGTAGCATTTCAAAGCTCAGATTAAGTTCTCAACTTTTCTCCTGAGCAGACTTTTGACCCTGGAGCTGGTCAGCAATTAATCAAAAACAAAGGATTCCTTTGTTATCATCTCCACACAGATCAACCCCTGGGGATGGGATGCTTGCCCTGAAGCCTGGGTACCGGCATCCCAGAGCAGACCAGGAGTGAGATGCCCCAAAGAGTTCTCCTTGCCTTTCGTTTTTTAAAAAATATTTAATTAATTAATTAATTTTTAAATTGTTTTTGGCTGTGTTGGGTCTTAGTTGCAGCACGCGGGCTTCTCTCTAGTTGTGGTGTGCGGGTTTTCTCTTCTCTAATTGAGATGCGCAGGCTCCAGGGCACGTGGGCTCTGTAGTTCGTGACACACGGCTCTCTAGTCGAGGCACACAGGCTCAGTAGTTGTGGCGCGCAGGCTTAGTTGCCCCGCGGCATGTGGGATCTTAGTTCCCTGACCAGGGATCGAACGCGGGTCCCCTGAATTGGAAGGCAGATTCTTTACCACTGGGCCACCAGGGAACTCCCCTCCTTGCCTTTCTGGAGCTGACACTTGCTAGCCATATGTGGCCTCGGGTCACTCACTTTACCTGCTTGAGCCTCAGTTTCCCCATCTTTAAGGAGAAAGTGATGGTCACAGTCTGGACCCCAAAGGGTCCTGCCAGGAATTAGATGAAATCAGGTGCTCAGGGTCCTGGCAACAAAAATGGGCCAAGGACATCCAAGAAGCCTGTCTACTCCTCACTGTGCTCCCATCCAGGGCTGACGTCTTTCCCTGCCTCTGGTTTGGGGAGAAGGAAGAGCCCAGGACAGTCTCAAGGTGTAGACCCTCATGGGCACCTCCAAGCAATTATCCTCTCTTCTCTGGGACCTGAGCAGGGACAGGCAGAGAGTTACAACTGGAAGATGAATGATGGTGGTTTGGGAGAAGGAGAGAATGGGAGGGGGAGGACCCGGGGGCCTCCAGCACCTCTCCACCCGCTCGGGGCAGAGGCAGCTCCTGTAACAAGATCATCCTCATTCTTGGGAAAATTATCCCTGGAAAGGGGCAGGAATAATATTAATAACAGTTATGAGTTATTGAGGACCAATGAGGCGGTGGGGACCGTACAAACACCTTACTTACCTGGGTTGAGTCCTTTGCTCTTTGCCCCAACCCTACAAAATAGGAACAGGTGTTGGTGTCATTTTACAGATGAAGAGAGAGAGGCACAGAGCCATCCCATAATGGGCTCCCAGCGAAGAAACAGCTGAGCTGGTTTTCACACCCCGGCAGCAAAGGGGACTGCGCAGATGAGATCACGGATGCCTGTCTTAACAGCTGCTCCTGGAGCTGTAGCCAGGCAGAATTCCCACGTTTGCATGAGTTTGTGTAGTGGGGCCAGTTTTGGGGTGGAGAGATCAAGCCTTGGAAGCTGGCCTGGGTGACCCTAAAAAGATAAGCCCTTCTGAAGAGGTTTGCTCATTGCTTACTACGGCCACAGTCCTGATAAGTAATCCATGGCACGGCAGGGCAGGGTCACACTGAAGTGTAGGAAGAGTAGGCGGGGACTCCTAGGGGAAGTCCTGCAGCCTGAGAGCCAAGGGACCAGGGAAACCATCTTGCTCCCCACTTTATAGGTAAAGCCACTCGGCCTCAGGAAGCTCTGGGAGACTTGCCCAGTGTCACACAAGTTAGTGTCAGAACTGAGACCAGAATCCAGGTTCCCCAATGCCTGATAGGGTACTTGTCCCTCTCATCACCCTACTTAACACTAACTCTTAGGTCAGCATATTCATGCAACAAAAGTGTACTGTACACTGACTGTGTTCCAGCTTGGGGGGCATGAGAGTGAGTGACACAGATGTGGCTACATCTGCATGAGGCATGCAGTCCATTCTGCTGTGCAGTCCATACTGCTGTGTAACAAATATCCCCCAAATTTAGTGGCATAAAACAGGCTGTTATGGACTGAACACTTGTTTCCCCCCCCCCCACCAGTTCATATATTGAAGCCCTACCCCGCAGTGTGGCTGTGTTTGTAGACAGGGCCTCTAATGAAGTAAAGTTAAATGAGGTCATAAGGGTGGGGCTCTGATCCCTTAGGATTAGTGTCCTTATAAGAAAAGACACCAGAGAGCTCTCTCTCTTTCTCCTTCTTGCTCTCTCTCTTGCTCTCTCTCTCTCTGCCATGGGAGGACCCATGAGAAGGCAGCCATCTGCAAGTCAGGAAGGGGCCCTCTCTAGAACCTGACCATGCTGGCACCATGATCTAGGACTTCCAGCCTCCAGAAAATAAATTTTCGTTGTGTAAGCCGCTCAGTCTCTGTTACTCTGTAATGGAAGCCTCAACAGACTGATACACAGGGCTTGGCAAACTTTCTCCGTAAAGGGCAAGATGGTAAATATTTTAGGCTTTATGGCCACGTGGTTTCTGTCCAAATTATTCACCTCTACCACTGAGTGTAAAAGCAGTTGTAGCCACGTGTAATAAATGGGCATGGTGTGTTCCAACCAGACTTTGTTTATAAAAGCAGGCAGTGGCCCCTGAGCTGCAGTTGACGTGACCTCTGCCTGACTTCACAAAGCAATAATCATCTATTTTGTTCAGAAATTGAAATTATGATGGAAACAACCTAAGTGTCCGTTGCTGGACGAATGAATAAAGAAAATGAGGTAGATATAGAAATAATGGAATATCACTCAGCCATAAAAATGAAGGAAACCCTGCCATTTGCAACAACCTAGATGGACCTTGAGGGCATTATGCTAAGTGAAATAAGTCAGAGAAAGACAAATATAATTTCATCTCACTTGTGGAATCTAAAACAAAAAAAAACAAAAGCTCACAGATACAGAGAACAGATTGGACTGGAGGTTGCAGGGGAGGGGGGTAGGCAAAATGGGTGAAGGGGGTCAAAAAGTACAAACTTCCACTTATAAAGTAAATAAGTCCCAGGATGTAATGCACAGCATGCTGACTTTAGTTAACAGTACTGCGTTGCAGATTTGAAAGCTGCTAAGAGAGCAGAGCTTTTTTTTCTTTTTAATAAATTTATTTTATTTTTAGCTGCATTGGGTCTTCGTTGCTGCGCACGGGCTTTCTCTAGTTGCGGCGAGCGGGGGCTTCTCATTGTGGTGGTTTCTCTTGTTGTGGAGCACGGGCTCTAGGCACGCAGGCTTCAGTAGTTGTGGCACATGGGTTCAGTAGTTATGGCTCGCAGGCTCTAGAGCGCAGGCTCAGCAGTTGTGGTGCGTGGGCTTAGCTGCTCCGTGGCACGTGGGATCTTCCCGGACCAGGGCTCGAACCCATGTCCCCTGCATTGGCAGGTGGATTCTTAACCACTGCGCCACCAGGGAAGCCCTAAGAGAGTAAATCTTAAATGTTCTCATCACAAGAAAAAAATGATTCTGTAACTCTGTATGGTGATGGATGTTAATTAGACTTATTGTGGTGATCATTTTGCAATATATACAAATATCAAATCATTGTTGTACATCTGAAACTAGTATAATGTTGTGTGTCAGTTACACCTCAAAAGGGAAAAAGAGAAATCGGAATTATGACAAGGCATGGGGGGGAAAGCCCCATGGATGGGGTCTCTGATCCACGTGGCATTTGCTGGTGTGGCCGGACAGGAGCTGGTGGACTGACTTTCAAAATGGTGTGCGTACAGAGCTGTCAACTGGGGCTGGCTGCTGGCTGGGAGTCCAGCTGGGGCTGAGGGCTGGAGGGCCCATTTCTCTCCTGATGAGCCTCTTCACGGGCTGCTTGGGCTTCCTGACAGCATGGTGAGATGGGCCCATGCTTCCAGATCTCAAGAGCATGAGGCAGAAGCTGTGTCACCGTTTACACCCTAACCTTCGAAATCACATTGTGCCACTTCTGCTATACTCACCAGCCGGCCCACCTCCCAGCAGATAGAGCGTCAGTATCACGTTATAAGAGAGCATGAAGAAAGGGAGCTCCCGATGCAGATGTCTCACTGTGTAGGGTAAACATAGGCACCTTCAAGGAGACAAAGGGGAAACTATAGATTGCAGCTCAGGTCTCTGAAGGAAACACATGGGCTTCTGTGGAGGTGAGAGGGAGGCATTCTTTATATAGGGAAAACAGGAAGCCTTTCTGGAGCTGAAACCGGAAAACTTCCCGGTCCCAGGAAGAGGGAGTGGGCATAGGAAATGGCAATGCACACCCTGGAGGCTGGCAAAGCAGACAGCTTGGGCTGGAATCCTGCTTAATCAATATCTTCCCTTTGGCCGGGCACTTCCCAGAGCGGGCTTTAACCTGGTCATTGTGGAAGCCCAGGTCACCTGAGGAGTTGCCCGTGGAGTCACTAACGTGAGCTGTTCACCCCAGAGCCTGGTGCACAGAACCGTGAAATTCCTCATGGTGGTCTGGCTTTTTGTTCCTTCTCCCTGGCTTGTGTTTTGAGATTGCTGGGTGGTACTGTGTTTATAGCCTTGGACAGTTTCCTCCAAAATGAAATCAATACCGCCAGCCCTACTTTATGGGAGAATGATTTCCAAATTGCACAAAATGAATGCCTCTACTATCTGCATTACAGGGAAGAGAGTCTGTCACTGTTGGAGCTAATCTGAGAGGAGGCAGGGTCATGGGGGGGGCGTGTTTGGAATTGCCTGGGGGAAGGGTATGCATTAGCCAGAGGTAGAAGGTGCTGACCAGTAATTGCTCGGAACCAATCACCATTTCCCAGCGAGATCTCAGTTGCAATCCACTGCTTGTGTGAGGAAGGGCTGCTGAATCAGCAAAAGAGAGCTTGGAAATAAAATGAAAGAAAGTGCAGACTGTCCAAGAGAAACGGCAATTTTATGTCAGCAGTGTCGAGGGAAGCAGGCTGAAGGCTGGGCATCCCATGTAGAAAGCCGTGACCTTTGCTGGGGGCTGGGCTTCTAATAACACCACTTCCCACTTCTTGAGCGCCTACCGGGCACTGGGCGCTCAGCTGAGCTGAGTTCTCACAGCGACCTGATGGGAATTGCCCAAAGCCACACAGCTGCTGGGCCATGGAGGCAGGATTTGAATCTGAATCTTGAGGAAAGTCTGCAGCCCTTTCCCTTACACATTCATGATATCTTATTTTTCATTTACACCGAACAGCCGTGAGATACTATTTTATATCCATTTAGAGAGAAAAAAAAAATGCAGACCTAAGTCTGATAACACCGAGTTTTAGCCAGAAAGTGGAGAACCAGAAGTGCAGTGCACTGCAGGGTGAGAAGGAAATTGCTCCAGGTGTTCCGGAGAGCCATTTGGCAACGTCCATTAAGTCCAAGATGTGCTCTCCCCAAGAATTCCACCCCTAGGAGTTTAGCAAAACCTTCCGGAGAGTACAGGGAGGCGCCACCTAGAAGGTGCATTGAATCACTGTAACTGCAAAGTCACAAAGCAAAACTGAAAACTCCCTAATTGTCCCTCTGCAGGGGGCTGGTAAAGAGAGGACTGCCCTGCAGGCTGGTGGCCCTTTAGGGAGGGGGCTTTGGTGCTCAGGTCAAGACAAGAAGTTGAGCGTGAACTCTGGAAGAAGGAGGAGGGGCTAGTTTTCCAGTGAGAGCCCGTTTGGCCAAAGGTGGGAACAGTGCTGGCAGGCGGTGTGAGCAGGGCCCCTGGTTAGTGGTGACTTCAAAGTGTAGCTCTTTTGGCGTCCTAAATCTCAGCTCCACGGCCTGTCTTGCAATTCCTGACTCTGCTCGGCCCGAGTCACCCCTGCACTCCAACGAGCCCCGACCCTGTGCAGTCTCCCCCCGCAGCACTCGGGTGCTGCCGTTTGCCCAACACGTTCCGGGAGAGCTGGGAACTCGGGCTCCTGCCTACGGATTTATGGGCCAGGAAATGCATTTCAAATTGGTCCCAGGATACTCGGATCCAGCAATCAGACACCATCTCTTGGGGGTGGGGGATGGGAGTATGTGTGGAGAGAGACCTAATAACGCCCGAGTGGCGATCCCACTTGCTCCCCCAAAGCACAACCGCTCCCGGGATGGGGGGCTACCTGTTGGCCAGGGCGCGGGGGAGGGACGGAATTTGGGTGTCTTTACTCCAAGGTATGTGCGTGTAGCCGGACTTTCTCTTAATTTATGGGGCGGGGCTAATCTCCAAATACCAGTTTTCTAAGGCGAGCATCACCCTTCCCCCAAATGTGGACCCGAACTGCCTGTAAGGAAAAAGGACGGATCATTTGTCGTAGAGAAAACCACCTGTGGTCCGCCAAAAGCCTCTTCAGTCAAGTCAGGGCCAGGCGTCGCAGGCGGGAACCGGGCGCGAGGGGCGAGCCTCGGGGTGGGGGAGCCGAAACATGCGGGGCGCCTCCGGCCCACCCTGGGCGTGCTGTGCAGGGCTTCACCTCGCAGCTCCCGGGAGGGGGCAGAGAGCGCCCTGGGTGCTGGGCGCCTTCCCGTTACGCAGTTCCTGTCCCTTTAAATCCAAGTCCCGGGAAAGGGGGTGCTGGGGCGCCCCGGCTGGACCCCTATTTCCAGGCTGGCCCGAGCAAGAGGGGAAGGCGGGCGGGCGGGGCGCCTGGGGCCTCCGCCTGCGCCACGCGCCCTAGACCAGGAGGAGCAGCTCCCCTCTCCAGGCAGCCGGCGCGCTGGGGGCGGGGGGCCGGGCGGGGGCGCGCGGGCGGCGGGGTGCGGGG
>NW_020837964.1:1892288-1945156 GCF_003676395.1 Aethalodelphis obliquidens | reverse complement strand
CGCCGCCGCCCGGCCCGGCCCGCGGCCCCCAATATGGTGCAGCCGCCCGCGCCGCCGCCCGTGCCGCCGCCGCCCGCGGGCCCCGCCGCCGCCCTCGGGCGCCCGCAGCGCGGCAGCCGCAGGTGGGGGACTGCGCCCCAGGCCTGAGCTCCGCTGTCCTCGCCCGGCCTGCGCGGCCAGCCCGGCGGGCTCGCCTCCGAGGGGCACTTGCAGCTGAGGTGGAGCCGTTTGCACCAGACGCTCCTGCTCCTGCCCCCTCCCTCCCCCTCCCCTCCCCTCCCCTCCCCCGCCCTCCTCCCCTCCGGTCCTGTCTCCAGCGGGAGCGCGAGACGCTGGTCAGGCTCCGCGGCGCAGCTCGAAAATGAATAATCGCCCCCAATTGACTTAAATTCCACCGAAGCCGGCGCCGCGGCCGCCCGCCGACCGGGACCTGCTCGCTGTGTTTTTTGCTTTCTCCATTCTTCCTTTAAAAAAAAAAAAAAAAAAAAAAGCAAAACAAAACCAGCCAGCCAGCCAACCAAGACTCCGGTTTGTTGATCGCCTTTTTTTTTTTTTTTCACCGTTTGCGGGATTTGCAAACCGAGTTACATGCATGTCCAGTGGGGGTAGGTTTAATTTTGACGATGGAGGGTCCTACTGTGGAGGCTGGGAGGACGGCAAGGCGCACGGCCATGGCGTCTGCACCGGCCCCAAGGGCCAAGGCGAATACACCGGCTCGTGGAGCCACGGCTTCGAGGTACTGGGCGTCTACACCTGGCCCAGCGGCAACACGTACCAGGGCACCTGGGCGCAGGGCAAGCGCCACGGCATCGGCCTGGAGAGCAAGGGGAAGTGGGTGTACAAGGGCGAGTGGACGCACGGATTTAAGGGGCGCTACGGGGTGCGGGAGTGCACGGGCAACGGGGCCAAGTACGAAGGGACCTGGAGCAACGGGCTGCAGGACGGCTACGGCACCGAGACCTACTCCGATGGAGGTAGGTGCGCTGGGCGCGCGGGGGCTGGCGGAGGAGGGACCTTCTTCTCTTGCCTCTTCTGTTTATCTCTGGGGAAGTCCAGCTTTTCCCTCCAGAGGGCCGTGGGCACCTGGGGCATTTCCTGGGGCTCCCTGGAGGCCACAGCGGCCTTGGCTACAGGTTGCCCCACTGCCTGGCGGGGGACAGTGCCCCTGTGCTAGCTGAAGGGTGTTGGGGGCTTTCCAGGAGCAGTGCCAGGCCCGGGAGCCGCGGAGCTGAGCAGTGTCAGTGCATCGTCCTAGAGGAGGCCGGAAAGGCCAGACTGGGCCCGCGGCCTCCTCCGGGACCCAGCAAGGGCGCAGGGGGGCTAGAGGGCCCCTCCCCGTGTTGGCAAAGCTCCCTGGGTGTCGGCCTCTAGGAGTCAGGCCCCAGCTCTGCTGCTTGTTTTCCTGCGGTGCCGACGGGCCTCCCTGAGTCCTGATCAACCCAAGCCAATGGAAAGAGAGTGGCTGGGAGAGCTAGAGGCGGGGGCTGCAAACCCAAACCATCACAACAAGGCAATAAACTTCTAGGTGGTTGGACGCGGGCTAGCACTGCCGGAGCAGGCTGCTGAGGGGAGGAGGGAGGGAGGCCCATCTGTTTAGCGCGAGCCCAGGAAGCTCGGCTTTCAGTGGGTGAATCATTTTCACCATTAGTTTAGGGGCGCTCTGTGCCTTCATCCTAAGATGCCACCACATTCCCGGCTGGAAGCCAGAGCGCTGCCTGCCTGCCCACCCGCCGCCGCGGCTGTAGGATGGTTTCTGTGCGGGGAGCCCTGGCCAGCTTTGCGGCTGTCCCCCCCTCCCCCCGTCCCAGACGGTCCGGTGTCCACTCCTCGGGGCGTCTGAGAGGCGTGGAGAATTTACTGTTTCTGCAAGCCAGACCCCAAATGAGCCTGCTCTCTAGAGGCTCCCTCCCCCACGTAGGAGCTCCTCTCCAGAAGTGGCTCCATGGCTCCCCAGGAATTTTTCAGGCACGCCTGGGAAAGCAGTGGGGCCCGGGGGGACTTGCGTGCTTCGGGACAGAGATCACGAGCGTACGTGTGGTCTCCTGCTCGCTGCCTCCGAGTTAAACACCTGCTCCCCGGCCACATCCACAAGTGACGGAGGGCTGGAGAGTAATTATTACTTTGGCTTATACAGCCGAGAGGCAGGGTTCGTTATTCGCCCGAGGGGAGGAGGCGTGGGGGGCAGTTACTTATATAACGCTCTTGCCTGTCAAAACCGTGGCGCCCCGTCCCAGGCGGCCTCTTCTGTGCTGTTGTTGTTTTCCTGGAGTGGGTTGGAGAGCTTCCCTGACCCTGGGGCGCTGGGGCAGGCTGAGCAGACGGCCCTCCCTGGGTTCTAGGCCGCGTGTGTGTGTGCGTGTGTATGTGTGTGTGCGCGCGTGTGCGTGTGTGTGTGCGCGCGCACGCACTCGCAGGCACGGCAAGGCCCAGGCGCAGATGTGGGTGGCTGAGGTGGGCGGCCGAGCAGCTTGGCGCTCCCAGCTGGGCTCTTTGGGAACCCGGGGACCGTTGTCACCCAGGGGCTCTGGTCTGGCCGCTAGGCAGATCCGTCCCTCCAGAGGTGCTCCCAGCTGTGCCTGTGCCTAGAGACTGGAGCCTGGGAGGAGAGGAGCCCCGGTCCCTCTGGAGCTCAGCAGAGTGTCTGAGAGTGAGGTCCAGCACCCCAGTCGGCCCACCTTCCCCAGAAATCTTCAGTGGCCAACAGAATTCTATGCTCCGTTCCACAGACATCTACTGAGTGCCTACTCTGAGCAGGTGGTCGGGGCTCTGGGAAAACAGCAGGCGGAAAGCCGTACCCTCGCGGAACTTCCATTTCAGAGGGAACGGTGGTAATTTCGCTGTGAAGGCTGGGAGGGGAGGGTCTGATTCTGGGGCTGGGCGTGAGCGTAGGAGCAGATGCGTCGTTGTGAGGAGTGCTGCCTTCGTTGGGTGGACATCCTTGGGTCTCTACCCGCCATTCAACCGGCTACGCCGTGTCCACTCCCTAAAGCACTTCCGTCTGCACTGTGTTGCTTGAGTCTCACACGTTGGAGGGGCAAGGGTCATATCCATCACAGACAGAGCCAGGGAGGCCCCGGAGCCCCCGAGACAGGATAGAACCCCCAGCCTTTGGTGGCAGAGTCGAGGGTTTGAACCCCTGATCTGTCCAGGGTGGGGCCCTCTTTCCTCACATCACACCACCTGTATGCCGGCCGAGGCAGGCACACAGATGCAGGGCGCCCGGCCGACTGCTGCCTTTTGGTTGGCAACAGGGCATGATGGAAAGTCGAATTGACCTTTCTGGCCTGGAATAATCAGGCCCAGACATCTGGGGCCACTTTTCTGGAACGTGGTCCCCGCTCCTCATTAGGAAGGAGGGGACTGTTGAGAATGTTTGCCCTCAGGCAGCGCGTGGGGTGAGCAGAGCCGACATGGGGTGTCGTAGTCTGCCAGAACGGAATGGTGGGCCTCCTCGCCTGCTCCCAAGTCAGCTGGTGGGCGGGGGTGGGCCATGTTTCGGAGAGGGCAAGTAGAGCCTTCATGAGTTCACGGTCCTGACTCCAGTCCTGCTCTTCCTTTGCACGAGGAGTGGGAATGTTGGGCCCGCATCAGCAGAGCTCCCGAACTTCAGCCCAGCTCCCAGTGCTGACTTGGGGAAGTGGTGCTTTTCATGAATAATGCACCGACGGCAAATGTAGTCTGCATTTAGCTGGAATTGGTATGGAATCCATTTCAGCTGGGGACACTTCTGCCAACTCCCCCTCCTCCAGGTTCCTCCTCCCCCGGGCGCAAGGCATGCATTGCTCACTAAAGTGAGCTGAGCGGCCTTCACTGTCTGTCAGGTGACCCCGCATTGACGGTGAGGCCTGAGGGCCCAGGATGGCAAGAGCACATGCTGTGGGGTTGGCATCCGTTGGGCTTGAATCCCAGGGGTGCCTTTACTCTGCTCTGTGACCTTGCGCAAGTTACTTAACTTCTCTGCGCTTCTGTTTCTGAAGCTGTACAAAGGGCTGATAATAACTGTGAAGTAGGTGGAGATTAATTGAGGCGGTGTACACGTCAATGCCAGGAATAGAGTAAGCATTCGTTATTATTTAACCCTGTTTTATTATTACAGTTCATATGTGATGAATGTCACTTACAGTGATCGTTATTAGAACCAACAGCCAGAGATGATGATGATGATAATGAAAATGATAATAAATGGCAATGTTCAGCACTTGCTGTGTGCCGAGCATGGGGCTAGTGTATGTATAATTACAGCACTCAATCCCTGTGCCTCTCCGGGCTTGGTTTTCTCCGTCTTCCCATTTCCCACATTGGGAAGCTGAGTCTCAGAGGAGCCAGATGAGTTGGCTGGTGAACGCTGGGCGGCACCAGGATTCACGCTCAGGGCAGCGGTTCCAGATCCCGTGCTCCTGTGTGGAACACCTGTCTCTAAACTCCCTCGTGCAAAACTCCCTCCTTGTTCCTTCCTCTTCCTCCATACCCGTTCTCCTCTGGGTGCAGCAGAGGAGTTGGAGGCAGATGCACACGGGCAGACACCACACCCAGGCCCTCTTGTCTGCTCGCTGGACCCCTGCTTTGCTGTACAGGTAAATATTTCCTGCTGGGTGCCATGCACACAGGATCCCACGGACCAAAAGTTACCCCCCCCCCACAAATAAAACCCTCCCACAGCCCGAAAGATATGAGTCATTGCACACACCCGGCCGCTCCCCCTCAGTTACAGATTCCGTTCACCGGCCCAGATCCCTCAGCCCACACACGAATCACACACGCCCACAGTCAAAATTCAGATTCCCCGGTGCCTGCGCGCACACACAGTACACCTGTCACCCAGAGATGGTTTCCACCCTGTCTTCCAAAACACAGCCATGTGCATCCTCCAGCTTTGTTCGATTGCCAGGTACTCCAGATCCCTCCCAGCTCCAGCTCCTGAGAAGCAGCTCTCCCTGTAAAGGGAGGGTGCCAGCCTCGGAGCAGGCTCAGATACAGATGACTCGCAGCTTTGTTTCCAGTTTAAATACACGTTTAGGTGGTTAATGCCCCCTTGAAGGGGGAAAAACCCTCATCCAAAGTCAGTGACCACTGGTCGTGTTTTCGGTGCTTGGCCAGGAATATGTGAAAAGTAAACTGTTTTGTTTTTTTTTTAATCCAACTGCTCAATTTAGGAGGAAGCAGGTCCATGGACACGGGTATTACGCCAATAGGGACTCATTTCAGAAACAAAAGGCAATTGGAGATAAAAGCATCTCCTCAGAGAGCCTTTCAGCCCCTTTGGGGAGGGAAAAGTCTCCATGAGGTGAAAGGAGAGGGGAAAGCAAATAACTAGTTCTTTGTTGCCAATAATAGCTGAGAAAGGAGTGTAGCTGAAAACTCCCCCCATCCAGCACAGCCCCGGGGCGATGTAACGAGCCTTATATTAGGAAGCCTAACTGGGCTGGTGAGGAACTAAGTATCAGCATCCTCCGAAAATAGCCCTCCGCCGGCTGGCTAGTGAGTAGCCCTCGCTGACGCTAACAGTTCGCGCAGCAAACCCGGGGAAAGGGGGCCGTGCGCCCATCTTCCCTGAGGATGCCGTGGAGAGAGGACGCCCCTGGGGGAAAATGGTGATGGTGGCTGTAGGGGGTGGGCCAGGAACGTCTGCCCTTTCTCTTCAAGACTGTTTCCTCCTCGTCTTCTGCCAGGCCTCCACAGCTCGAAAGACGGCTAGCTATCAACCATGAGCTGATAATTCTGTATAAAACATTCCTTAGGTCCTTAAATGTCAGCAAGAGATTAGATTTGTGAGCCCTGGAAGAGAGGATGATGTTTGCTTGAATTTTCTGCCCTGGTCCACCCCTTCTTGGAGTAGCCACTCCCCAATTTGTACTTTCCTGACTTGTGAAAGGTCACGTGGTCAATGAAGGTGGCACTGCAAGGGGTCCTGGCCCCGCCGAACAGGCCCTGTGGACTGGAGGAAGGGACCGGCTCTCCCATCATTCCGGAGAGGAGCTGTCCCTTCAGCACCTTGGAGAGCGCCCCCCGCAAACTGCCTGGGCTGCCAGGGAGCCCGCCTTGCTCTAATTCCTCCGGGCATCTCTTCCCCCCTGTACCGGCCAGTGACCACCTGGCCCTGACCCCTCCACACTCGGCCACCAGAAGTCTTCCTGCTCCCGATCTTTCAGTGTGTGGGTTCCGTGCTCCATGAAACACCACTACCGGGGGTGTTTGTTTTTCACCCCAATCCTATCAGTCTTTTCTGAAGAAGTTGAGTGCCTTCTAGATGTCTCCTGGTGAACCAAGAGAGCATTTCCCAGCTAGGGGAGGCAGCTTTGGGGTGGGGTCCTTTATTAGGACTCATGGAAATAAAACCTGAGGTTTATTTCTGCCTTGGGTTGTGTGTGCTCAGGTCCTGTGGGTGTACAGGGGTTATAAGTGCACACCAGGGACATCCCTGGCGGTCCAGTGGTTAAGACTTCGTGCTTCCACTGCAGGGGGCATGGGTTCGACCCCTGGTCAGAGAACTAAGATCCCGCATGCCACGCAGTGTGGCAAAAAAAAAAAAAGAAAAGGGCACACCAAAGGCAGCAAAGGAACGATTTTGTCTGTAGCAGCGAAAGAAAGACTGTTTTGCTTCTGTTCTCTTTAAACGGGCATCAACGGATTAGTCATCTACACCAACCCTGCCCAATCTGTATGTGGCTATTTGAATTTGAATTTAAATTAATTACAATGAAATGAAATTGAGAGACTCGGCGCTTCCGTCACACTAAGCCACATTGCTCAAGTGCCACTGTGACTCGTGACCGCCACCCTGGACAGTGCGGAGACAGAACATTTCTGTCGTCACACAAAGTCCTGTTGGACAGCGCTGGTGTGGCGTGTAAGAGTCACGCAGGAAGGGCTGTGTGTCTGTGCCGGTCACTGTTGAATGTCCAGTAACTAAAGTGGTACCAACATACAGTGGTCACTCAATAAATACTTGTGGAGTGAATCAACTGTGCCAATGTAGTAGTGTTTCGTGATTTCATCCACTGTCATCATTTCACACATCCATGTTGTTGCAAGAACTTAGAACTGGATGTAGACAGTTAAAGGGGAATTTTAAAGCTCTTTAAAGCATTGCCATTACAATTCCCTGGTCGGTTTTGTTTTGTTATCAGCTCTGTCGTTGCTTATAGAGACTGACAGTGTGTTACATGAGTAAGGTGGATGGTTGAATATAGTGCATAATGGAGATAATGTCCTAATGCTGCGAGGCATTCATGGCCAGAAGACTTTTTTTTTTTTTGCGGTACGCGGGCCTCTCACTGTTGTGGCCTCTCCTGTTGCGGAGCACAGGCTCCGGACGCGCAGGCTCAGCGGCCATGGCTCACGGGCCCAGCCGCTCTGCGGCATGTGGGATCTTCGCAGACCGGGGCACGAACCCGCGTCCCCTGCATCGGCAGGTGGACTCTCAAGCACTGCGCCACCAGGGAAGCCCCAGAAGACATTTTTGGAGCACTGTCTAATGAGCAGCTTTCGTTGTAAAGTGCTAGGAAAGACGAGCAGAAAAATAAGCACCCTTTCATTTGCACACTTCCTAAAGATCCCTTTTCCTCAGTTTGATTCATTCATTCACTGAGAAGCATTTACTAGTTCCTACAGTGCTCAAGCCATAAAGACTGAAAAGCTCAGGTCCACTTTTGATGAATTCACCTGGCAGTCTTTGCTGAGCCTGACTCTGTGTCTTAGTTCATTTGGGCTGCTGTAACGGAATACCATGGACGGGGCAGGGGTTGGGGGGTTTTAAACAACAACATTCATTTCTCACAGTTCTGGAGGCTGAGAAGTCCCAGATCAAGGCCCTGGCAGATTTGGTGTTTGGTGAGGGCCTTCTGGGTTGCAGACTGCCACCTTCTCTGTGTCCTTACCTGAGGGGAGGGACAAAGGAGCTCTGTGGGGTCTCTTTCATAAAGGCACTGATCCCATCATGAGGGCTCCACCCTCATGACCTAATCACCTCCCAAAGCCTGTACCTCCTAACTCCATCACTTTGGGGGTTAGGATTTCAACGTATGGTTTGGTGGGGGGAGGACACAGAAATGCAGTCTAGGGGCTTCCCTGGTTGGCGCAGTGGTTGAGAGTCCGCCTGCCGATGCAGGGGACACGGGTTCGTGCCCCGGTCCGGGAAGATCCCACATGCCGTGGAGCGGCTGGGCCCGTGAGCCATGGCCGCTGAGTCTGCGCGTCCGGAGCCTGTGCTCCGCAACGGGAGAGGCCACAACAGTTAGAGGCCCGTGTACCGCAAAAAAATAAAAATAAAATAAAACACAAGAAACAGGAGGACGTGAGTTTTACCAAGAAGAATACGTAGCCTGTATGCAAAACTAAAACTATGTGAAATAATTACGGGTTTCTTATGCCAGACTTTGGGCATCCCAAATGGAAGCACCACAGGTGAGAGTTCTGAGAAGGGGTGGGAGAGACGTGTGTGTCCTTGAGTGACAGCAGAGACGTCCCGGGAGGGGCCCCTGAGCTGTGTCTGAACGACGGCGGGCAGGGTGGCTGTTACCCCAGGGCTGAGGTTGCTGACTTTGAAGGAGGCTTGTTCTCGGCCTCGGTTTTCTCATCTCTGCGATGGAGTCATAACGGTTTCTTCCATCTCCATCTCCCCCCTTCGCGGGAATGTCAGAGGTGTTGATTGGAATGCAGGGAGGGCTCCCTGGTGCTTTTGGAGACCTCTGAACGGATCGAGGGGCAGTCTCCACGGCTGGTGCCGTCCTGCCACTGTCTGTTACTCGGGCCGGTGCGTCCCACACGTGAGTGTGTGTGAGAGTTGCCCGGGAGGTGTGCTACAGCAGATTGCTGGCCCCCTGCTGAAGTTCTGGGTCTGAGGTGTCGCCCAAGAATTTACATTTCTTACAAGTTTCGGTTGGTGCTGCTGCTGCTGGTCTGAGGACCCCATCCTTAGAACCACAGCGCTGGGCGGTGCCTCTTCACCCTGGCTGCACAGTGGGACCACCAAGGATGGTTATCCCTGGAGACTGTTAGAAACGCAGAATCTCAGGCACCCGCAGACCTGCAGGGTTGGAATCCACATGCTCGCAGGACGCCCGGGTGGTTCTCACGTGGGCGGCTCCGTTGTAGCATGCTTGTCCCGATCTTGGCTGCTCAGGGAGTCATCTTGGGTCCTTTGGGAAATGCTAGTGCCTGGGCCCCACCCACACATGCTGACAAGGTGGTCTGGGTGTGGCCTGAGGTTCTTTTTCAGAGTGTCCAGGTGATTCTGACACGTGTCAGGTTGACGGCCTCTTGCCCAGAGCAGCCTCAGCCACATGTCGGAACCACTGGGACGGTTTCAGGGAGGGACCCGTGTGGGTTCCACCCAGCACTGCTCCAGCCAGGATCTCGGATGGTGGCATCTGGCTTGCGTATGTGATAAAAGCAGGCAGGGCTGAGAGTCGCTGCTCTGCACAGAGTTTTTTAAAACTCTGGGCCAAGTGGCTCATGAAAATGAAAGAGACTGTAGCGTTCCCAAGCACCACATGTAAGTGCTGTTACGTTTCTGCTCTGTCAGCAGTGGCTTCCTCCTCTGTGTCTGTGTCTGCCCTTTGTTTCTTTTTATAATATCTATTTGGTTGCACTAGGTCTTAGTTGTGGCAGGTGGGCTCCTTAGTTGCAGCTCCAGGGCTCCTTAGTTGCAGCTCGCCAGCTCCCTAGTTGTGGCACGTGGGCTCCTCAGTTGTGGCATGCGAACTCCTAGTTGTGGCATGCATGTGGGATCTAGTTCCCTGACTAGGGATCGAACCGGGGCCCCCTGCATTGGGAGCACAGAGTCTTATCCACTGCGCCACCAGGGAAGTCCCTCCCCTTTGTTTCTTGTAAGGATGCCTCTCATTGGATTTCAGGCCCAGCCCAAATCCAGCGTGATCTCATCTCAAGAACTTTAAGTTCATTGAATCTGCAGAGACCCTTTTTCTAAATAAGGGCACATTCCCGGGTACCAGGGTTTAGGACATGGACATATCTTTTGGGGGACACTCTTCAACCCACTACCATGCCCTACGGGCTTCGGTTTGAACGTGCTCCGGGGTGCATACGTGTTAACTAGAATCCTAAAGCCAGGAGATTCCTTTGGAAGAAGGGTAATCACTGTTTTTAACATCCACTTTGTCCCAAGTACTGGGCTGTGCACTTACCATAGATGTTCCTCCTTTTAGTCCTTGAATCAGTGCTTTGGGGTAAAGCGCGTGCTGTCATTTAAGGGATGATGAGAACGTGAAGCGTGGCGGGGTCGCACAGCCGGGGGCAGTGGGCCTCGGCTGGCCCAGAGCCGCCCGTGGCACCTAGCGATGGCATTTCCCAATGGAGCCATCATTTCAGCGCCCACCCCTGACCCCACCCCATACCTTACTGTTGAGGAAGCTGAGGCCCAGAGGAGTCCAGGGTCTAACAGTGAAGCAGAGAAAGGGAAGGAAGACACATTCTTCTGAACCTGAGCCTTTGCTGGGCCTTTGCCCAGCCATGCATAAACTTGTGGGGTCTCCCAGACCCCTCTGAGAGCATTTGGAAGCTGTGGTCCTCTCCCAGGTGGCAGGCAAGTCCCTGTACTCATGCGATGTTTTGTGGGCACCTCTGGGGGTCGAAGATTCCCTGAGACTTCTCCATGGACCCCGGATAAGAGCCCTTCCATCCTCCACGGATGTCCAAATGGGCCGAGATCCCACAGCCAGTGGGAAGTGGGAGCAGGGCCTGCGGAGTCCGAGGCGGAGGCCTGGAGCGGGCAGTGGGCCTCTCCCTGTCCCTCCTCTCCTGTGAGGGTGCTCGGTAGCTTCTCCTGGAGGACTCCTGGGTCCGCCCTTGCAGCCAACATCTGACGCTCTGACCTTCCTTCCATCCCACTCCCCCCAGCTCACCGCTGTCACTCTCAGGCCTGGCGAGTGTCTGGCCTTAAGCTGGGGAGCTGCGCAGGCTTCTGTCCTGTGGTCTCCCTGTGAGAGAAGCATGACTCCCCCGTTTTACAGGTGGGGAGCTGAGGCTCAGGCAGGCAGTGGAGACGGGAAATGCTGAAACGGGGCTGACCTTGCAGTCTCTGGGCTGATCGCCTAACCCCGGCCACCTGGACAGGCTCCCAGGCGAGAGCCCAGGGGCCTGCAGTGGGGCCGTCTGACACAGGCAGTCCCAGGGACCACGCCTTGAGAAGCACCTGTCCCTCCCGCCCCGCGAGCCAGCCTCTGCATCAGGGCTGAGGACGGCAGATGGGAGGAGGGGAGGCATTTCCAGGTGGGGGTGGGTGGCAGCCACACTGTGGGCAGGTCAATGGGGGAGGGTTTCAGGAACAAGGGTGGCCAGGGGAGCCCTCCCAGGAGTACCAGGCAGGATCTTACCTGGTAGGCCGGTGTCACAAACCCGGGCAGGCTTTGTCGGAGGCTGGTTGTAGGAGCTAAGCCGAGGGGCTGTGGGCCATGCAGCCAACCTGTGTGCATGGCCTTTTCACAGCCCCACCCCTGGCCATTGGGTTGCTTACTGCTGAGTTCAGAGATGCAGCCGCAGTGGTTGAAGTCCAGTTTGGTGAGGACGGTGTGTGGCACCAGGCGTGGCGCCCCTCTGCTGTCCCCTCTGGGCGCCCCGTGTGCACACACGCCTGTGCGCTGGCTCCCGTGGCCTCCACGCTCTGGAGGGCAGAGGCCCGTCTGTCAGGTTCCTGACTGCGGCCCCCGGTACGGCCGCAGCACCTGCAGCAGGGGGAAGCTCGGGGGACCGTGGTTGGACGATGCATGAATGACACACCAGCAGAGAGCTGAGGATGTGAAGGGGCAGTCGTGTGGAGAGTGGGAGAATGAGCAGGTGGGGAGAACAACACGTGCAAAGGCCCAGAGACAGAGGCGTGGGCTGCAGCAGAGTGAGGGCAGAGGGTAAGGGGTCTGAGCACAGCTTCCGGGCCATGGGAAGGACGTTAGATTTTGTCCAGAGGCCAGGAAGGGCTCTGAAAGGTTTAAGCAGGGCAGCAACGCAATCTGATGTTTGTCGTTTTGTAATTAAACGTTTTGTTTCCAGATAATTGTAGATTCACGTCCAGTTGTAAGAATAATCCAGGGACGTCCCCGAGCCCTCCACCGTGTCTGCCCCAAGGGTGACATCTTGCAAAACTCTAGTAGTGTTATAGCCCAAATGCCAACGTTGACACCGTCCGATGCAGAATATCCCATCACCGCAGGGACCCCCGTCCTCCTTTTATGGCCACACCCACTCCCCCGTCACCCCCGTGTCTCCTCAGCCTCCAGCAACCGCTGATCTGCGCTCCATTTCTCATTTCAAGAGTGTTCTACAAATGTAGCCTCTGGGAGCACCTTTGCCGCTCGCCGTGCTTCTCTGGAGCCCGTCCAGGCCCTTTTTCCCGTCGACGGTTGGTTCCTTTTACTGCTCACCGTGCCCCGCAGAGCGGATGGGGCGCTGCCCCGTCACCGTCCGGGGCGTCTGGGATAGTTCCCGCGTGGGGCTGTTGGGAATACCCGCCGCTGCTAACTTTGACGTAGAGGCTCTGTGTGAACCTGAGTCTTCATTTCTCTGGGATAAATGCCCAGGAGTACGTTTGCTGGGCCGTGTGGCAGTTGTACAGTTGTGTTTGGATAATCACTCTGGCTGCTGGGTGGGGAAGGAAAGGGGGGCCAGAGAGGAGGCTGGGGGCCCCTGGGAGGTGGTGCAGGTGTCTAGGGGGGAAGGGATGATGGCCTGGGTCCAGGTGGTGACAGTGGGCTGGGGAGAACCAGAACCCTGAGAGCTCAGAGGTGAGCAGAGCAGGCGGGCAGAGTCCGGGACGGTCAGCACCCAGGCACCGGGGACACAGGGGCCCCTGGGGGAGGGGTGGGTGTGGAGCCAGGTGAAGATGGTGAGGTTGCGGTGGAGGTTGTGAGTCCGGATCTCAATGGGGCATCATACTCTGGGCGTTGGTAGCAAAAGGCAGGAGAGAGGTTGTCGCTGGAGGGGCCCCAGGACTCAGAATCGGCTGAGGAGGGGGGCAGGGAAGGGAGGAGGGTGGAGACAGGCCCGGGAGTGGGGGTGGGTCAGCAGGAGCAGAGACGGGATGGGGACCCAGCCCTCACTTGTCCCGGCCACGTGGCCACCATTTTCGTCTGTTAGGAAATCTGCTTGCCCCACACCCCGTGAGGCCAGGCCCACACAGTTACTATGCCCATTTTACAGACGAGGAAACCAAGGCCAGGGGATAGAGTGACTTGCCAAAGTCACGTGGGAGATTTGGGTTCTGGAAGCCACAGAATCACACAGCACAGGGCTGAGTTCAGACCCCAGATCCTCGGTTACGAGCCTGCATGGGGCGTCCTGAACGTTGCATGCGAGCCCAGGCAGAGATTTCTGAGCTGGCGCCTGGATGCACAGATGCTGCATAAATAAGCTAGTGTGACTGTTGTAAACCGTTTACAGACACCAGCGGTGGCTGCTGGTCCCGCTTCTGCGCTGCCCGTTTTCCCCTCCTGTCCTTGCTACATCCTAGAGGCGGTATCAAGCCTGCGCCCTGAGAGGAGACAAATGGTATTGTTTTACTGAGACATAATTTACATAAAATCCATCCTTTTAAAGTGTACAATTCACTGCTTTGAGAAGTTCACGAGGTTGTGCAGCTATCACCACACCCTAATTTTAGAACTTTTTTTTTGTCACCCACAAGAGAAACCTCGTTATGCATTAAGCAGTCAGTCACCATTGCCGCCCCCCCCCCCCCCCCCCCCCCGCCCTTGACAACCCCTAATTTGCTTTCTGTCTCTGCATTTGCCTGTTCTGGACATGTCAAACAGATGAAATCCTACACTACGTGGGCTTCTGTGTCTGGCTTCTTCTACGCAGTGTCTTCAAGGTTCATCCACATCCCGCGTATCAGAACTTCATCCGTTTTTAAGACTGAATAACAGTCCACTGTATGGACAGACCTCAGTTTGTTTCTCCGTCCATTCACTGATGGACATTTGGGGTGGTTCCACCTTTTGACTCTCGCGAATAGTGCTGCTGTGAACATTTGTGGACGCGGTCTTGTGTGGAAATACGTTTTCCATTCTCTTGGGTGAATACCCACAGTGGAATTGCCAGGTCGCATTGTGACTCTTGTGTTTCACCTTCTGAGGCGCTGCCGCCCTCTCTTCCAGAGCAGCTGCACCGTTTTGCATTCCCATCAGCGGGGTTTGAGGGCTCCAGTTTTTCCACATCCTCTCCACACCTGTCATTATCTGCCTTTTTGATTATAGCCATCCTGGTGGGTGTGAAGTAGTATCTCACTGGTTTCAATTTGCGTTTCCCTAATAACCAGTGATACTGAGGAACTTTTCCTGCGCTTCTTGGCCATTCGTGGGCTTTTGGAGAAATGTCTGTTCAGGTCCTTGCCCACTTCAAGACTGTGTTACTTGCCCTCTTACTGTTGAGTTCTAAAGCTTTTCTATGTATTGTAGATAACCACGGTGACTTAAACTGCAGCGCCTGAGTCCTAGCCACCCCCAGGGTGCCCGTTGGCATGCTGCCCCCCCCATTGGATGGTGGATTCCTTGCAATAAATCGTGGGTGCCTTCCTCTTGCCCCCAGAGTACCTAGCACGGTGCCAGACAGGGGCTCAGTAAACGTCGGGACCTCAGCCCACCAGCTAAGCGGCCAGGTGGTCCTGTCCAGTTCTCAGCGAGGTGGCTTTGATGGGCTGCATTTAGGGTCTGTTTTACCAACGGCCAGAGAACAGCAGTGGTATCTGCAGGGAAGCTGGGACCCACACAGGTATTTATTGAGCAGGGGCTGTGCCGGGCAATGAGCTGGCCCCAGGGAGAGCAGGGAACCGAGAGCCCCAGGGCGGTGTGTGCATTTGCACAGGCTGGGGACCGTGTCAGTGAATCCGGGATGGAGGAAGCTGGGCCCATGCTAACATGGGCGCCGGCGGGTGTCTGGGGCATCCGGGAAAGCCTTCTAGGGGAGCGACTTTCCCGCAGAGACCCGAGGATGGCAGGAGTGAGGCGGGTGTCCGAGGCACACCAGGAGGAGCATTTTTCAGCACCCAGAGGCAGAGGGAACAGGGCCGCCCCGCAAGCACGGCCGTGGGGCCACGGCCTGACCCTTTGGGTCTGCACAGAACCAACCTGATTGTCAGGAGAAACAAGAGCCAGGAGGTAACCCACCAGGGACTGAGGTCCCAGGCAACAGCTGGGCCGGAGTGTCCCTGGGCCCTGGTGTGCCACGCTGCCCGGACGGCACCTGTGTCCACGGTGCCGGGCTCAATGTGGAAGAAATTAATCGTGGGTCCCAGAGAGAATGCGGCAGAAATATAGCAGAAGTCAGGGTTTTCTCGGGGCTGGATCCAGGCTGCCATGTTGACAGTGACCATGAATCGACAGGCGGAGAGTGTCCTGCTAGCTCGAGGCCAGGCAGGAGGAGGAAAGGACAGGAGTGTTAGTGGAGAGACGGAGAGGGAGGGAAGGGGGCAGATAGAGACAGAGACAGAGGAGACAGAGACAGTGGAGGGAGAGAGACAGGGACGGGGAGAGGCAGGGCTGGGGAGGAAGAGACAGAGTTGGGGGTGGGTTATGGAGGGGAGGGGAGGGAGAATGAGCCCTTCCTGCTGTCAGGGGCACACGTGTGTTATGTCTCACTTCGCCCCTTGTTTCTAAGCCCAGAGCCCAGCCCCTTCCACATACCTTCCCATAAAGTCCCAGCAGCAGCCCCTGAGGATGGCTGTCCTCTAGCCCAGAGCAGCCGGAACCCACCCAGAGCAGGGCCACCCCGGCTGTTGCTGTGCCCCAGGCAGGAACCCCTGCCTCAGTGGGCAGCCGTGTGCCCCCGTCTCGGGACACTGAGGGGCGCTAAGTAGATCTGGGTCCCCAGGGCACGGGGGTCTCTAGGTGATGCCCAGCAGTGCTGCCCAGCCACCCGGCAGCCCAGGGCTTGATCCCACTTGAGGTGCTCTCAGTTTGGCCCAAAGTCCTGAGATGAAAATGCGGGTCTGCCTCAGCTGCCCACGGAGCAGGACCCCCCGCCTGGGGACAGCTCTCCATCTGCTTGGAGATGCCCCCTGCGTCATCCTGCAGGAGTGGCCCCGGCCCAAGCCCACTGCCCAGCAAGCCGCGGGGGGGTTGTCAGGGCTGGTTCTGAGCCGGAGCCAGTCAGGCTGCACGGTCAGCCTGGGGGCTTCTGAGTTCCCTCAGCACCCGCCCCCGCCCTGGGGAAGGCAGACCTGTGCCTCCAAGCTTCCCCGCCCACCCACAGTGGCCAGCAGGGAGGAGTTCCTATGGAAACGCCCAGAACTCCCTCAGGGCGCAGAGGCCAGCCCCCCCAGGAGCACTTGCTTGGAACAGTGGGGAGCCCTGGAGCGAGAGGGTGTTAGAAAGAGCCTGCTGTGGGAGTGGGCTTTGGGTGGGCCGTTTGGGGAGGGTCTGAGGAAGGGGGTTCACCCTGGAGTGGGTGCTGTCGGAAAGGGGGACAGTCCTCTGATGGAGGTCTGACTCATCTCCGGAGGGAGGCGAGGATGCAGCTGAAATGGTGAAGGGTGCCTTGGCCTCCTTGAGGGTTTGGCACTGTGTGGGTGGCCGGGTGACCTGTGTCACTCCGTGGTGGTCAGAGCAGCCTCGTCTGAGGTCCTGTTTACGTCCAATGGAAGGACAGCCCAGCCTGGCTGGCTGGGAGCCAGGCCAGTGCCCAGGTGTCCGGGGGCCTCTGGGGGAGGGATGGGAGCCCCTCAGGTCTTCACACCATCGGACCGCCTCTCCCAGCCGCCTTCTGCCCTCAGAGCCACCGTTCTGGCCGCCGTGCCTCGAGGACCCTGGGCGATGGCTGAGGGAAGTTTCCGGAAAACCCAACCTCAGGGGCCTGTCTGCCAGGGGCGCAGGCCCTCCTGCCTGTGTGGCCGGGGACCATGCAGGGCCTAGAAGGAGCGTGGGCCCTGGGTGGGAGCGACGGGGGTGTGGTCTGGCCAGGTTCCCTGAGGCACAGGGTGCTGGGAGCTGAAGGAGCCGGGTGAGGGCTTGCTGGGAGCACCCAGAGCGAGTCAGGGTCCCCACCCTCTCTCAGAGCCCGCCTGGAGATGCCCAACCCCGCTGCAGCCCCGGGGCTGACCGGGAGTCGGGGTGGGGCTGGGGGACACGGTTTGGCCAGAGGCCTGCCCTGCCCCAGGCCCCCTGAACATTGAGTCCTCCCGGGTGGTGCAGGGCTCCTCCCTCTGCGCTCGGGGTCCCTTCTCAGAGCCGCTCTCTCCAGAGACGCCTGTGAGCCCGCGATGTCCCTCCTTACCCTGGGGCAGCGGGGTGTGGGGCCAGGTGTCCCCCCACTGGGCCCAGCACAGCTTGGAGCTGCGTCCGTGGGGGCCACAGGGGCAGCGTGGGGCCCTGGCACGGTGTGTCCTGGGCCCGGTCCACCCCTCGGCTGGCCGCTCTGGCATCCGGCAGGGTGGGCGTGAGCTTCATCCTCAGCTCTGGGGCCGGCAGGCCTGGGTGTAACGCTGTCCCAGGGCGTTTGCAGCCGCCCTCACTGGACGTGCTGTTTCCATGGGTGACGGGGTCACGGGTTTGGTGAACGCCGCCGTGGTTTGCTGCCTGCCTCAGTCCCAGGTGGAGGCTGGTGAATATAAAGATGTAGTTTCTTCCCTCGCGATCCCCAAGTCTGTCCTACCCCTGGGGGTCCGCAGACCCCAGGTTGGGGGGCCCCTGCACCGGCCCCGCCCTTTGGGAGCAAATGTCACGTCTGAAGTCAGAGTCTCCTCCTCCGTGTCCTGGGTGGAGTCCTGACGGGAGCCTTCTCCACCCCCTGGGCCCCTGGGGCCTGTGGGTGGACTTGGGGGTGCCCTGTGGGGTCCCCATGGAGCCCAGTAATCAGGGGGATTGTTTCTGGCCTTCACAGGAAGTGGAGGTGTCCCCACTGGGGTGGTCAGGGTAGCTGTGATGTCTGTCAGGAGTGGGCAGAGACCCCCAGACCCCCCCCAGGGCAAAGGAAGAGTGGGCGCGCCTCACCCCCAGGCCCACTCAGACTGCAGGGGCCCCACTAAGCTGAGGCTCTCTTTTTAATAGTTTGCGGTGCAGTTCACACACCATGCAATTCACCCATTTAAAGCATACACTTCCACGATTTCTAGTATATTCACAGAGCTGTGCAGCATCACCAGTCAATTCTAGAACATTTTCATCACCTCAAAAAGAAGCCCTGTCATCCCCCCTCCCCCTCCCCCTGTCATCCCCCCTCCCCCAGCCCCTGGCAACCGCGAATCTGGTTCCTGTCTTATGGATCTGTCCATCGTGGACATTTCACGCAGATGGAATCCTGCACTGTCTGGCTTCTTTCACTCCCTGTAATGTTTTCAAGGTTCATCTATGCTGTAGCTTGACTACGTGCCGTGTGGATATGAAGACAGTAGTGTTCCAGCCTACGGGTGGACCATATTTGGTTTATCCATCATCATTGATGGACCTTTGGCTTGTTTCCCCCTTTTGTTCCCCCCTTTTGCTGTGAACATTCATGCACAGGTTTGCGTATGGACGTGTGTTTTCATTTCGTTCTTTGCATTTGGAGGTATAAACCGAGGAGTGGAATTGCTGGGTCAGGCGGGGTCTCTAGGTTTAACTGAGGAACTGCTGGGCTGTTTTCCAGAATGTCTGCACCATTTTACATTTCCATTCAGCTTCTTTTTAAAGAATCTTCTGGAAGTTGAGATGTCCTTACAGGCCCTCTACCCCTCACCCAAACCTGGGGATTTATTCCTGGACGCGGTGAAGTCTATGTTTGGAGAAACTCCTAATTTCTCAAGCACACCGTCTGTGCGGGGCGCAGGACCTGCTCAGTTTCGCCCCCTGCAGGTGGCCCTGCCCGCGTTCCTGCCGCTCCCCACCGAGTGCGACTCTAGTTTCCTTCATGGTGGGGTTCACCTAGTGTCTCTCTGTCCCCCTACATCTCAGGTCCGGGAGGTTCTTTGCTCTCTGTACCCTCAGCCCCTGGCACTCGGAAGGTACCTGGTAGATAAACAGTCATTTAGAGTAGGGGGGTGTCCCCACGCCGCGGGAAGCGGGCGCTCGGGGGAGGTGGGAGGGGCCCCGAGGAGGTTCTCAGAGCAGAGAGTGACCAGCAGTCCTGCTCTCTGTGTTTCGGGGCTTTGGAAAAAGAGACGGTGCAGGGCCAGCTGGTCCCCAAGCACGCTCTCCTTCTTCTCAGAGAGGGTGGACGGGAGGGGAGGACGTCCGTGAGGAGATGGCAGAGACCTGAGGGTGGATCGGGCACCTGGGCGGGGGCTCCGTGGGGATGCTTCAGGCACCTGGGGGAGGGGCTGCGTGGGGACACATCAGGCACCTCGGTGCCCTCCGTGGAGCTATAACACGCACCTGGGCGGCCTCCTCGGGGATAAAAGAGCTCACAAGCCGCTCCCGGTGCTGGTACCCGGTCGGTTTAGGAGCTGCAGCCCAGCGCGTTAGGAGCTATTTTATCCCCATTTTACAGGCGTGGAAGCTGCAGATAAGTAACTTGCCTGGCCTCATGGCTTAGTGGTGGTGGAGCTGGACTTGAACCCAGGGTGCGGCAGGTGTCCTGCCCACCCCTGTTGCTCCCTCTGCCGGTCCCCCTGCAACAGGAGCCCCACGCGGGCCTCAGCCATCCCCTCTCCCCCCCGGGGGTCCTGCGCTCCAGGAACTGGGGCCTGTGGGGGGGTCTCACTGGGGCCCAGGCGGGCCGGTGGTGTGGAACCCCTGCGTGCGGTTGTGGGTGTTAGTGTTTTCCTGCGATAACGGCTCATAGCTCATGTCACATCTCAGAGGGCTCGGTGACCCACCTGAGCCCAAATCCTCCATTTTTTTGTTTGTTTGTTTTGTTTTTTTCTGGGTTTTTTTTTGCGGTACGTGGGCCTCTCACTGTCGTGGCCTCTCCCGTTGCGGAGCACAGGCTCCGGACGCGCAGGCTCAGCGGCCATGGCTCACGGGCCCAGCCGCTCCGCGGCATGTGGGATCTTCCCGGACCGGGGCACGAACCCGTGTGCCCTGCATCGGCAGGCGGACTCTCAACCACTGCGCCACCAGGGAAGCCCCCAAATCCTCCATCTTAATCTGGGTGCTCGGCCTGCGGCCTGGGCCGCCTTCCTGGAGTGTTTGGTGTGTGTATATAGAGCGCCCGCCCTGGGAAGAGCCGGCGGGGCTCCCCGGAGAGTGTGAGACAGAGGCTGCTGCCTGGGGTGAAGCTGGGAGCTTGACCATCGGGCAGATTTTCAGCAACAAGATCGGTGGTCCTCAAAAAACATAACATAAAAAAGAAAACGATTGTTGGTCCTGAAATAAGAATCACCTGTGAGCTTTTAAAACCCTCTGCTGCTCAGGCCTCGCCTCTGACCCACTGAATCGTCTCTGGGAGGACTGGGTGTCAGTTACTAGTTTTCAAGGTCCTGCAGGTGGTTCTAACAGGACAACCTGGGTTCTTGATCTCGAGTGGCATGTGAGTCACCTGGTGGGCATTACAGCCCCGGTGGTCTGCCCACCCCCAGGGTTTCTGCTTCAGTGGGCCCAGGGGAGCCCGAGAATCTGCATCTCATCAAGGTCGCAAGTGATGCTGATGCTGCCGGAGAGCTGCAGCACAGAGCAGCCATGGCCACCCGTGTCCATTACGGCCCCCCAGGCCCTCCGCCTGGTCGCGGGCTAGACCGTCGCGGCTTCTGATGTGACATACTTAACGCAGCGCCTGCCACGCGCCCTGCACCATCCTGAGGTGCTTTGCAAGTGTGACTCCTCTTACTCTCCACGAGCATCCCACAGGGTGGGTATTGTCACTGTCACTCGTCACAGCAGGGGACACGGAGACCCAGCAAAGTTAGGTGACTCAGGCCAGCTCTGAGGGCAGTGCAGTGTTGGTCTGACCCCAGCTCCTGGCTCTTCACCCCCACGCTGTTCTCCTCTTCTGTGGCTCCGAGAGAGAAGTGACTTTGACCCCCATTTTGCAGATAGGGAAGTAGAGGCTCGGGTCAGGTCACCTGTCCAGGATCCGAGCTCAGACCTGCCTGACTTCCGGCCACTCTGGTCAAGGACCCTCTCCCGTGAGGGGGCTCCCTCGATTCTTCCTCCCATCCCTGCCCTGCACCCCCTGCTGCCCCACCTCACAGTTATGTCCATGAACCCCTGACCTGTGAGAGGCCAGCCCCGCGGGCCTCGGGCAGCTGAGCCTCAGTGCCTGCTGGGTGACCAGAGAGGTGAGCACGGGTCCGGGAAGGGTGCTCCCCGGATGGCGGGATTGGGAACCCTGCGTTCTATTCCTGTCTCCCCTGTTCAGGCCCAGAGGGAGGGGCATGAAGGGTGAACAAGGGTGGTCCCTGCTCACTGAGGCCCGACAGGATATGGGGCTGAAACTTGGAAGCTGGAGTCAGGGATGACCAGGTCTCCAGAGCCTGCACCTTGAAACCGTTCACACCACAGAGAAGACAGTGCTTGATGTCAGTGGCGTCCGAAGCAGCAGCCGGCCTCCCCTGAGCGAAACCCAGGGTTCTCCTGACGCCCGGGGCAGCTCCTGGGTGCTGGGTGCAGAGCTGCGTCCTGAAGGGACCCTCCTTCAGGATGAGTCATCCTGCCATTCTGAGTGAGGACCCCCAGTCCAGGGGGACCTGGTGTAGTTGGAACTGCAGGCTGGCTCTTCGATGCTGACCCCCTGTTTTTCGGTGGGCAGTGGAGAGGGATCGTCCCAAACGTGGGTCTGGGAACCTGGCACACATGGCGGGGGTCCTAGCTGAGCCGCTTCCGTCAGGACTTTGGGCAAGTGACTTAACCTTATCACGCCTCAGTTTTTTTCTGTCTGTAAAATGGGTACAGTGTCTCCCTCATGGGCTCTCTGTGGGAACTGACTGGCTTGGACCTGCCGTGAGCACTTGGCAGTGGGGAGAGGAGCCTCTGCCGTCCCCGGGAGGTCAGGGCAACAGGCGAGCAGAGGGCGTCTCCTCAGGGAGTGCAGCTCAGAGGGAGCCAGGCTCCCAGGGGAGAGGACGCTGACTTGGGGTCTACAGACCAGCCACTTCTCTGACTCATCCTCGATGTGCACGTGTCAGCCGACGGTGCCAGGTGTGGGCCTCTCCTCTGATGGGGAACAGGTGGCATTGGGGCTGGCCCCCACATCCCCGTGGCTCCTTCCAGTTCTGGGGACAGCTGAGTGGGGAGGTTCAGATCTTCGCCCCTTCCTGCTGTGTGGTCTTGGACAAGTCACCTTACCTCTCTGAGCCCCCTGTTGTGATGACAGCTCCTGGCCCTCCGTGGATGGTGAGAGCTCAGCAGATGTCAGCCGATGGTGTCCCTGGACACCGTGGCCGTGGTTTCTGACTGGGCTGCCCTGGAAGGTTTTCTGGGTGCCTGCAACTGAGAAGGCAGCCAGCGTGGGGAAATTCTCAAGGTAAACTTAACAGGGTTCATTCTTCGGAAGTTAGGTCCATCTCTTTTTTTTTTTTTTTTCCCCTGACGTGGAAAAGACCTTCCCTTTATTCATAATTACCAAAACTTAAGCAACAAAGATGCTCTTGAGTAGGAGTGGATGACACAGTATGGTTCAGGTCCACAGAAGACGCGGAGGCCTTAAGTGCGTACGACAAAGTCAGAGAAACCAACCTGAAAAGCCTTCGTACTGTATGAGTCCCACTCTGCGACTTTCTGGAGAAAGCAGAACTATGGAGACAGTCAAGGAACACTGGTTGCCAGGGGTTGGGGGAAGGAAGGATGAGTAGGTGGAGTGCAGAGGAATTTTAGGGCAGGAAACTATTCTGTGTGACTCAGTAATGGTAGGTACAGGGCGTTACATCTGTCCAAAATCACGGGATGGGCGACACCAGGAGTGATGATGTATCAGCATTGGTTGATCGACGGTAACAAATGCCCCGCACTCATGTGTGTCTGTACTTGCACTCAATTTTTCTGTGAAGCTAAAGCTATCACGTCTAAACTTAAAAAAACAAAACAACCCCGCGAAACCTTCCCAGGATGAACGGGTGAGGAAAGCAGAAGGAGCAATGCTGGCATGAAGTCGGCCAGGTGGGCACGGCCTAGGGTGCTGGTTGAGCTTGTTTTTTGAGTCTGGTCCTTCCCCGGCCATTGGGGACCCCCTGCCCGCACCGTGGAGGTGGGCACACCTGGGTGGCTCCCTGGTTTGAGGCCAACTGCGCCTGAATCCCCTCCCCTCTGGGCAGCACAAGGATGAATGTGGGGCCCGTGTTTGCTGGCCTCCGTGTTGTCTGTTTTTGCTCTCGACCCCTCCCGGCCTTGGGGTGGCTTCCTGGCTGGTGACCTGGTCTCGGCGTGGGAATAGCCGTCATCTGCATGCGATGCTCATGGCCTCTCCGGTCACTTTCCTGCTTCCAGTCTGACATATCTGGTGCCTTCTCAGGGAAGCTTGCCCCCTCCGTCCCCCCAAGAAGGCCACTGACCTGCCACTTGGGCCCCCTTTCTGGCTTTCCCACCAACGTGCTAAATACTCGGGCTGGGCACCTACCAGGCCAGCGTCCTCTGTGAGGAGGACTTTCCCCCAACACCCGGGTTCGGATCCCGGCCCCCATGAGGCACAAATCCTGAGTCTCAGTTTCTACAGCTGGAAAAGCAAGCATAACGTCACTATTGAGAGAATTTTCTCATGAAAATCTTTCCTCCCATCCCTCTTGAAAAATGTTAATTTTTATCAAGACGATGTGCCCACAGTTTAAGATGTCAATTAATGTTAAAAACAACAGTGTTTAGAACAAAGCCCCCTCCCTCTACTGCTTCCAGATGTACAACTTTGAACTCCTTCAGCTGTGTCTCCAGGCACTTACCTCCAAGTCTCTGCATCTGCGCTTACTGCGTTCTTGGCTTATGATCCCTTTCAGCTGCTATGTACTGACTCCCTACTATGGTAGGTGAAGATTCTCAGTCTTTAGAACCACCTTTCTCTTCCCTTTCTTAACCATTCCAGCATTGTTAGGTCAATTCTGTTAAATCGATAGCTCTCATTATTAAAAGACTGGGGTATCGAGGCAAGCCACGCACTGATGCTGTATACACGCATGTATTGATACTTTTCACGTGCAGCTTGAGTTAGTAATCGCCTCATTTTTTCAAATACGTAGTTTTCTTTAAAACAGTGGTTAATTTGTTGCCCAACTTCCAAATGCTCAGAAAAATATCTCTCCGTGCTGCGTTTTGCATGAAACATCCACCAGATTCTCCCTCTCTATATACAGTATATACACATTTTTTAGATTGATATATTTTCCTTCCGTGTTTGCTGGAAGATATATACAGCGGACCCTTGATCGGTGTTGGGATTAGGGGCTCCGACCCTACACACATTTGAAAATCCACGTGTAATTGATAGTCAGCCCTGAGTATGTGTGGTTCTACTGTATCTGTGGATACATCTGTGGATTCAACCATGAGTCATGTAGTACTGTAGTCTTTACCACGGAAAAAATCCATGTATAAGCGGACCCTCACAGTTCAAATCCTTGGTATTTCTGTGTAAACATATATAAAATTGCTCCTGGAAATTCCCTTCGCCACCTCATGTTTGTTGGACAACCGCCCCCCCATGTCTTTCCTCTTCTGTGATTTTCTCCCTCATTTTGGTGGAGTACATCCTGCAGTAGCTTCCTGAGAAAGGATGCATGGAAGATAGTTTTTGTGGCTTAATGACTTGATACATTGGAAGATAGTTTTTGTGGCTTAATGACTTGATAAGTTGGTTGTATATGTAATTCTAGATTGAAAATCATTTTTGTTCAGAATTTGGGTGGGGGGGCCATCTCCCGCTGAGGTCTAGGTCTCGGTGTTGCTGTCAAGAGGTCTCATGCCCTGCTGACCCTCAGTCCTTCGTGTGAAGTCTGTCTTCTCTGGAAGCATTTGGGATCTCTGCTCACTGAGGTTCTGAAGTTTCTCATGACTTTGTATGAGAATCTTTCCTCCGTTGTGCAGGGTGTCTGTGAGCCCCTTCAGCCTGGACGCTCACATCCTCCAATTCTGGGACGCTTTCCCATCTTACATCTTTGGTAATTTTCCTTCCTTGCTTTCTGGAACTCCTAATTTATAGATTTGGGGCCTTCTGGGTGACTCATGAATGACTCTAATTTTCTTCTCACTATTTCTCACTACTTTGCCCGCCTCTTTTTGTTCTAGTTTCTGAAAGGTTTCCTTGGATTTATCTTCCAACTCACTTATCAAAATTTTTATTTTAGCCATCACATTTTTAACTTCCAGGAGCTCTTTTTCTCTGTTTCTTTTTTCTTTTTCCTTTTTTATTGCCTTTGATTCTCATTTTGAGGATACAGTACCTTATCTCTGTGAGGATTTAATGTTTGGTATCTATGTCTTCCACACCCTGCATTTTTCATGATTCCCTCCAATTTTTTCCGCATTTACTTGTATGTTTTGGTCTCTTTCCTCTTGGAGGCTTTCTCCAAGTGCCTGATGACCCTGGGCTGTTCACTTATTGCAGTAAGGTACCAGAAAGCTGACTGAAAGCTCTGTGCAGGCTTCACTGCTGGCCTGATCCCGTTTCTCCAGAGAAATTCTCCCCACCCTGCCTGGGTGTAGGAATTCCAGCCGCCAGCACCTGGGTGGGCCGGGGAAGCGGGCAGGGTCTCTGTTCAGAGTGAAGACTTCCTCCTAATAGTCCCGGGTCTGGTCCCATGCCTCCCCCCATGCTCCTCACCTGCCTGGGTCCCCTGGGGCATGGTTTCCTGGTTCACGCAGAAACTTCCTGTGTCACGCAGGAGGGGAGAAGTCTCTCTTTTTAATTCACGATTGATATGTTCTTGGCACCTGGCTTTCTATCTTTTCTCTAGATTTCTCCTAACTTTTAGTTCTTATTTATATAGTTTGTAGGTCGCCTGGCTGGAGACTGAGAATCCTGTATTAGTTTGCTAGGGCTGCCGTAACAGAATGTCACAGACGGGGGCTTAACCAGCAGCTACTTATTCTCTAGCAGCTCTGGAGGCTGGGTTCGGGCTCTTCTGAGGCCTCTCTCCTTGGCTTGCAGACGGCCACCCTCCTGCTGCTTCTGCACATAGCTGTCCCTCTGAGTGCACTCCTGGCGTCACTTACAGGAACACCAGTCATACTGGATTAAGCCCCCCCTTCCCCCCGCCATGGTCTCATTTTTTAAAATGTGGTAAAATACACGTAACGTAAAACTTATTGGGGCTTCCCTGGTGGCGCAGTGGTTGAGAGCCCGCCTGCCGATGCAGGGGACACGGGTTCGTGCCCCGGTCCGGGAGGATCCCACATGCCGCGGAGCGGCTGGGCCCGTGAGCCATGGCCGCTGAGCCTGCGCGTCCGGAGCCCGTGCTCCGCAACGGGAGAGGCCACAACAGTGAGAGGCCCGCGTACCGCAGAAACAAAACAAACAAAAAGAACCTTATTATATTCACTGTTTTTAAGTATGTGGCTGACTGATATTCAATATGTTTATAATGTTGTGCCACCACCATCACCACCATCCACCTCCAGAAAGCTTTCATCTTGTAAAACTGTACCTCTCCACACCCGTTAAACAATAACCGCCCTGCCCCCCAGCACCCACCACTGTGCTTTCTGTCCGATTTTTAACTACTCTAAGAATCTCAAATGTAGCATCGTACAGTGTCTATCGTTTTATGACTGACTTAATCTCACTTAGCATAAGGTCTTCAAGTTTCATCCAGGTTGTAGCCTGTGTCAGAATCTCCTCCCTTTTTTATTTTTAAATTTTTATTTATTTTTATTTTTGGTTGCGTTGGGTCTTCGTTGCTGCCTGCGGGCTCTCTCTAGTTGCGGCGAGTGGGGGCTACTGTTCGTTGTGGCGTGCGGGCTTCTCATTGAGGTGGCTTCTCTTGTTACAGAGCACAGGCTCTAGGCGTGCAGGCTTCAGTAGTTGTGGTGCACAGGTTTCGGTAGTTGTGGCTCGCGGGCTCAGTAGCTGTGGCTCGCGGGCTCTAGAGCACAGGCTCCGTAGTTGTGGCACATGGGCTTAGCCGCTCCGTGGCATGTGGGATCTTCCCGGACCAGGGCTCGAACCCGTGTCCCCTGCATTGGCAGGTGGATTCTTAACCACTGCACCACCAGGGAAGCCCCCTCCTCCTTGTTAAGGCTGAGTAATAGTCCATTGTGTGGATGGACTGCATTTGGTTTATCCATCATCTTTTGATGGGCACTTGGGTTGCTTCCACGTCTTGGCTATTTTGAGTAATGCTGCTGTGAACGTGGGTGTACATGTACCTTCTTGAGACCCTGTTTTCAGTTCATATGGGCACATACATGCCCAGAAGGAGCCATCAAGTGACAAATGGGTTCAAGGAAGGAGGGAGGGGTGTATCGGGTGCCAGGGCCCGAGGAGCAGACGCCTTCTCCTTGCTCAGAGGGAAGAGGCCCAGCTGCTTCTGTCCACAGCCCCTGTCTCGTTTCTTTCTCTGCATCTTCGGGCAGGTAGTAGTCGTGTGACCTTCACCTCCTCCCTCCTAGGAGTCCAATGGCATCACCTTGTCAGGGTCCCAGCGACCCAGGGGGAGAACATGCTGGCCAGGGGCAGAGTCTGACCAGGGCCTAGTCATCTGTGCCCCCAGGCCAAGCCAGGTCAGTCCAGTTGGATGGGAGGTTTCTGGACGGGAAGGCTTGGGCCGTGGCAACGGCACCTGGGTGTGTGAGCGCCGTGTAGGGCCAACCAGGAGAAGGGGTGGTTCAGCCACCTCCAGGCCTGAGCCCCCGTCTGCTGCGGGCTCCAAGCCGCTCCCAGGAAGAGCTCCCCCGTCCAGGGCTTGGCCTCTGGAGGTCACCGCATCTGGCCACACTGACCTGGCCCTCTCCTGGACGTATGGCAGAGGCTGCGTTGTCCCCAGGCTGGTCCCCTGGGCTCTGTGGTGAACGCGTTGGGATAACTTCAGCGGGCAGGCGGGGGCTTCAGAGGAAGAAAATAAAAGCGTGCGAGAGGCGTGTGGGGCGCTGGGGAGGCACGAGTGACTTGGCTAGAGCCAACTGTCCACACTGCCCAGGATGCCGGCTGCAGGGGTCGAGGCCCAGATCTCTGCTGGCTGAGGGCGCGGGGTGGAGTCGGCTTTCGGACTTGGACCCGGTGGTGTCCTAAGACAGACAGCGCCGGTGCCCGCAGTGTGCCTGGAGCGATGGTCTCGGTGGCCCTCAGAGTGGGTCCCCGAGCACAGTGTTGGCTTCACCGGGGAGCTTGTCAGGAATGCAGAGGCTCTGGCCATGCCCGCCCGGCTGGGTCAGGAGTTCGGGGGGTGTTAACTCGCCCTGCAATCAGGGACACTGCCACCACCCAAGCCTGAGACCCGTCGGTGGTCACATCTCATTTGCTCTTCCCTACGAGCCCGGGTCACTCCAGTTGGCATCTTACAGGCCATGTTTAGGGAGGTTGGGCCTCCCTAAGGCCCACTCAGATCTCCTGATTCTGGGTTCCGGGTGATGGGGACAGAGGGGTCGTCCCTCATCTTCATGGCGATGGGCACGTGAGGTGGCAGTGGAAGTGGCAGAGTCCCTGAGAGGGTCACCTGCGTGCAACCCTGCCCTCCCAAGCGTACCTGGAAAGAAGCAGGGGTGTCCCCTTGACGATCTGTCCGCGTCTGGGCGTCTCCCTGAGAGGGGCAGCCACGGCTGCGGGGCCCGGGGTCGGCGGAGTGCAGAGTGCAGGCAGGAAGTTGCCCCTGCCCTGGGGGCTGCACCGGCCCAGAAAGACCCCACAGCGCCGCAAGGGTGGTGCCCTGTCGGGCTGTGCGTAGTCTTCTCTTTGCGCGAGGCTGGCTTCTGTCTTTCCACATACAATCTGCTTGGGGTATGAAACAAAGCAGTGGATTTAGTCTTTTGCAAATAACCAGCCGGATTCAATGGAACCACCATGGGGAATCAGGGCCTTGAATTCAACCTTTTGTCTGGTGGCCCCAAACAAGAAAGCAAGAGGCGGAGGAGAAAAGACTCTGGCCCAGTGGAGGCCGGCCCAGAGCCTCCCTTTGGGAGAAGCTGTCTCCTCGCTGAGGGCCCGCGTTCTCTCTCCTGCTCTGCACCAGCCCTTTGCTCTCAAGCGGCGGGGCCCAGCTACCCTGGCCGGTCACGGCAGAGCTGATCTGGAGCGTATTTCTGTAATAGCAACGTCCATGTTTCTTACCGACTTCAGCTCTAAAATCAGAGGTGTGTTCCGACCGGGAGCAGAACCGCAAATATGATAAAAACTGCAAGCTGCAAGCAAAGCCAGCTCAGCGGCCCTGTCACGCCGCGTGCAGGAGGCCATGCCCACTGCTGTGTGTGCCTGGGGGGTCACGCCGCGTGCAGGAGGCCATGCCCACTGCTGTGTGTGCCTGGGGGGTGGGCACAGTTATCACCCCATTTCACAGGTGAATAAACTGAGATCTGAGAGGTGGAGTGAGGTCCCCCCGGTCGTGGGTGGGTGGAAGGGCCAGCTCTGGACTCAGGGCTCCTCGCTTCTGGCTCTCCTCTCCCGAGGGTCCGGAACCGCCGGCAGGCTGGTCCAGCAGGGCCCCGTTGGCCTCAGGAGTTTGTTTCAAAGCCCCGTGTCCCTCACTCTACTCTCAAAGCGCCTAGAACGGGTCCAGCTCATCTTCTATCTTGCTTTGGGATTTGAAATTATATATTTCTCACTGTTTCCGTTCATTTTTGTGTACCGGTCATTAACCATCTTGTCTTTTGTAAGTGACCTGAAATGTCACGTAACGCACAGCTCGCCATTTTCAAGTGAACAGTTCAATGGGATATGGCACGTTCACAACGTTGTGCACCCACTTCGCTCTAATTCCAGGCCGTCATCTTCGTCACCCCAAAAGGAAACCCCGACCCCGTTAGCATCACTCCTGTTCCCCCTGCCCCAGCCCCTGGCAGCCGCCAGTCTGCTTTCTGTCCCCACGGATCTATCTGTTGAGGACCTGGAGTGATGTATGTATTTTAGAGCAAAGGCTGGCTGAGTAGCTATTAGCTCCCTTTTCCTCACCATTCGCTCTTGTCTGGGCGCACCCTGCGTGCACATTTCTGACCCTCTCCAGCCTCTGCTAATCTGTTCGGGGACCCCTGGAGTCACGGAATTGAGGAGTAATATGCCGAGCAGTTCTTTTCGCTGATGTGGAAACAGACTCGGAGGCCGTGGTTGGTTCTGGTCACTCAGGTCTGCAGGGGCACAGTGTCGAGGCTTGTGGAAGGCCAGGGTGGCAGGACCCGGGAGCTCAGAGTGGGAGAGAGGCTCCAGCGCCCACGTGGGACCCTTGTGCTGCCTGCTCCGTCTCTCAGAGAAAGCTGGTGTTTGCCTTTGTCTCCGTTGATGTGATAGACTGTGCGTTCCCGTCTGGAAGGTGGGAACGATGCTGTCCAGCCTGTAGAGACGTGGGGAGGATTCTGTGATTGGGCAGGGTGGCCCGCTTCCCAACACCTCCCCGTTATCACCCCTTTATCTGAGGGAGGGAACGTGGGCACTCATTTTCTCAGGGGTGGGGTCCGCCGCACCGCGCAGGATGCCAGCTGTTGCTCCCAGTCTGGCACCCTCAGGACGAGGTGGGCAGGAGCTCACTGGGTGCAGAACCCGGGTACGACTGCGAGCCCTGGGTTTGAATCCCTCCGCTTTGGCTGCCTGGCCCCTCTCTGAGCCTCAGTTTCCTCATCTGGGAGGTAAAATGCTGTTCACCCCTAAGGGTTGTTTGTTGTTGTTTTTTAAAATTACTTATTTATTTTTGGCTGTGTTGGGTCTTTGTTGCTGCGCACGGGCTTTCTCTAGTTGCAGCGAGCGGGGGCTACTCTTCGTTGCGGTGCACGGGCTTCTCGTTGCGGTGGCTTCTCTTGTTGTGGAGCACGGGCTCTACACGTGCGGGCTTCAGTAGTTGTGGCATGCAGGCTCAGTAGTTGTGGCTCGCGGGCTCTAGAGCACAGGCTCAGTAGTTGTGGCACACGGGATTAGTTGCTCCGCGGCATGTGAGATCTTCCCAGACCAGGGCTCGAACCCGTGTCCCCCGCATTGGCACGCGGATTCTTAACCACTGCACCACCAGGGAAGTCCTATCCCTAAGGTTTTGATGATGATGATGAATATTAGTTACCGTTAACTGAGCATTAACGACCTCCCAGCACTTTACACGGATTACATGGATTACCGCGTTTACGCAGCACAGCCACCGTCCCCATTTTACAAATGAGGAAACCGAGGCACAGAGAGTTAAAGCAGACATTCCCAAGGGCACAGATCCAGAAGGAGTGGAGCTTGGATTTGACCCCGTGTCTGCTCCACTCCTGACTCCTCCCCGTGCCCCCATATCCACGGCCTCCACAAGGCTGTCTGTGGAGCTCCTGTGCGTCCTTAGCTGAAAGCCCAGCCTGCCTTGAAGGGATGCAGGGGTGCTGGCAGGGCGGTGGGCTGAGTCTCTTCATGAAGGAGCATCCTTAGCTTTGGTCGGGGGGGCACCAGTGAAACCCAGGGTGACATCTTGGGAGGTCCCAGCTGGGGCATCTGGATTCATTCAGCAAATAAACAAGGGACACCAGTTAAACTTGAATTTCAGATCGTCAGTCAGATCATTTCTAGTATAAGTATGTCCCATGTAATATGTCTCTAAAAATTACTTGTTCATGTGAAATTCAGATTGAACTGGGCGTCCTGTGTTTTATCTGACAGACCTGTCGCCAACCCACAAGTGGGAGTGGCAGTAAGCTGGGGGTGAGAGGTCCCTGTAACAGCAGCCTACGCCCAGCTTGCACTGGCCACAGGGAGACCACTGTCCAGGCAGACGGGTCTGGCCTTAAAGGGCCAGCTTCCCGCAGGCCACCCACCCCAGGCAGGGGAGGGGCCGTCCAGGACCAAGAGGCTAGTCTAGGTTCCTTCTCACAACCCCAGGTGCAAGCCCTGGGTCTCTGCCCCAGCGTGGGCAGCTGCAACCTGAAAAAAGAAAGGGTGTAGGTGGGGGGGGGGGGGGGGGGGGGGGGAGGGAAGAGGGTGGGGAGCCGCACTCTGTGGAGTGTCATTTAATTTGCATAACTACCTATGGCAGGAGAAATTTAGACCCATCCCATGGGAGTCACACAGCCTATAAGTAGGGCAAGAATATGGGCCCAGTGCTGCTGAGTTTATTTTATTATGTAAAATACATAGATAGCTGGGCTTCCCTGCTGGCTCAGTGGTTAAGCATCCGCCTGCCAACGCAGGGGACACGGGTTCGAGCCCTGGTCTGGGAGGATCCCACATGCCGCGGAGCAGCTAAGCCCGTGTACCACAACTCCTGAGCCCGCGTGGCACAGCTACTGAAGCCCGTGCGCCTAGAGCCCGTGCTCCGCAGCAAGAGAAGCCACCGGAGTGAGAAGCCCTCGCACCGCAACGAAGAGTAACCCCCGCTCGCCACAACTAGAGAAAGCCCGCGTGCAGCAACGAAGACCCAATGCAGCCAAAAATAAAATTAAATAAATAAATTTTATTTTTTTAAAAAAGATACATAGATAACATAAAACTTGCCACTTGAACCATTTTTCGGTGCACAGTTTGGTGGCATTAGTCATGCTCAGAATGTCGTACAACCATCGCCTCTATCTATTTTCAAGACTTTCGCGTCACTGCAGACAGAAACTCTGTACCCATTAAGCAATAATTCCTTGCTCCCCTCCCCCCGCCCCATCCCCACCATCTACTTTCCGTGTCTCTGAGTTTGACTCCTAGGTATCTCATGGAAGTGAAATCAAATAGTGTGTGTCCTTTTGTGACTGGTTTATCTCACCTAGCAGAGTGTCCTCAAGGTTCGTCCACATTGTAGCAAATAGCGGAACTGCCCGTCCTTTTGAAGGCTGAATAATGTTTCATTGTTTGGATGGACCACATTGTCTTTGGCTATTGTGAATAATGCTGCTGTGCACATGGGTGTGCAATGTTGATTCTTTTGGAGATACCAGGCCTGCCAGTTTTCATGCCTTTAGGTGTCCTTGCTGAGTGGTCTTCCCAACTCTTCTTGGATGCCTCCAGCAATGGGGATCTCACTATCTTCCAAGGCAGCCTCATCAGTAGCCAATTTGTAGCCTGGATCTGTGTCCTTGTAGCTGCCCCTTATGGGCCCCATGAGCCCTGTTTGGAGCTGCTCACCCAGGATGTGTTTCTTCCTTCTTCTCTTCCACCCCCCACCTCCGTGTCTTCCCAGGTTGGGCATTCTGCCCACGTGGCCTGGGGAGCCCTGCAGGTCACTCCTGACTGCCTCAGCCTCTTACTCCTCCCATCGCCCTCCGCGACCTCTAAGAGAGAGAGAACAAAATCCAACCGTGGGAAGCAGGAGGGAAGGGTCTTTAAAAACACTATCAGTGGCAGGAATCATAAAATCACCTGTGGTCTGATGGTCTGTCTACCTCGATGTAAACCTCGCCGAGTTGCCCCAAGACAGGGCAGACCGTGGCGGCTGCGTTGCCCTCCCGCACTCAAGCTCACCCTCTCCTGTGTCTCCGCAGGGACCTACCAGGGCCAATGGGTCGGCGGCATGCGTCAGGGCTATGGCGTGCGGCAGAGCGTCCCCTACGGCATGGCAGCAGTCATCCGCTCGCCCCTGAGGACCTCCATCAACTCCCTGCGCAGCGAGCACACCAACGGCGCCGCGCTGCACCCCGACGCCTGCCCCGCCGTGGCCAGTAGCCCAGCCGTGTCCCGGGGGGGCTTTGTGCTCGTGGTGCACAGCGACTCTGAGATCCTCAAGAGCAAGAAGAAGGGGCTGTTCCGGCGCTCGCTGCTGAGCGGGCTGAAGCTACGCAAGTCGGAGTCCAAGAGCAGCCTGGCCAGCCAGCGCAGCAAGCAGAGCTCCTTCCGCAGCGAGGCCGGCATGAGCACCGTCAGCTCCACGGCCAGCGACATCCACTCCACCATCAGCCTGGGCGAGGGCGAGGCCGAGCTGTCGGCCATCGAGGACGACACCGACGCCACCACCACCGAGACGTACGTGGGCGAGTGGAAGAGCGACAAGCGCTCGGGCTTCGGCGTGAGCCAGCGCTCGGACGGGCTCAAGTACGAGGGCGAGTGGGCTGGCAACCGGCGGCACGGCTACGGCTGCATGACCTTCCCCGACGGCACCAAGGAGGAGGGCAAGTACAAGCAGAACATCCTCGTGAGCGGCAAGCGCAAGAACCTCATCCCGCTGCGTGCCAGCAAGATCCGCGAGAAGGTGGACCGGGCCGTGGAGGCGGCCGAGCGGGCGGCCACCATCGCCAAGCAGAAGGCGGAGATCGCAGCCTCCAGGTAGGAGGGCGGGGGCGGCGCGGGGAGGCGCGGGGCGGTTCTGCGTCACGGGGCCTGGTTTGCTTGGTTGTGCTGCCCGGGTTGAGGGCTACACTGGTGTTTCTCAAACTGTGCCCTGCAGAGCCCTGGGGTTCCTCAGAGGTTCCCAGAGGTGCAGCAAGGAAATGGTTGATCTGAGGGGGTTCTGGGTCTTACAGCCTCCCCTCAAAGGGAGCAGACCTCCCTTCCTCTCTTTTACTTGTTCCGTATGCTGGTGTTTAATGTAAAACATTGATGGATAAAGATGGTGGCCGTTCTGCTTGGTAACATGCATAGGACGGCTGCGGGCTGAGAGAAGCATGTGCTGCCTCCACGGCCGCACTCCCAGGTGGGCACGGAGTGCCCACTGCTGCAGGGACGTGGGAGCAGGGTGGCAGCTGTCCCGGCCACCCCAGCCCGAGGCCCAGATTCCCCGATTCCCCATGGGCCCTGGATTCGGCACCAGCTGGACAGACCGGCTGTGGGCACTGGCCTGGGGCTCACTTGAGGCTTGGCACTGTAGGCCAATAGCTGTTCTGAATGGGATGCAGGACTTACTGCATTTAGGGTTCAGCGGGGCCACCAGGCCCTAAGCAGTGGCCCCAGAGCTGACCATTGGCGGGCTCCGTGTTGGATGTTGATGTGTCTTTGGTGTTGGTACAGGGGTGGGGGCTTCAGAGCTGGAAGAAGGGGCCCTGGGTCCCCCTGGGAAGCACAGAGGTGAGTGTGTGAGCCTGGGTCTGCCCCCCTCGGCTGTGGGCAGCGGGAACCTCCAGCCACAGCTTGAAGGAAGCTGCCCTATGGCAAGCCAAGGCCCCCAGGTGGCCATGCTCCTGGGTTCTAAGGAAACAGTTCCTAACTTGAGTTCATCGAGAGCTTCCCACCGCCGTCCCCTTTCCTGGGTCCAGGTAAGGCCCTCGGGTCCGCGCTGAGAGTCGTGGGGCCTGGGACGGGGATCTGGTGTTGCTCTAAATGCCTTAGGCTGCCCGGGCAGGAGGTGTTCAGGAGGACAGACGCCGAGTCTTTCTGGATGATTCTGTATTCCCGGCAAGGGGCAGGCCTGGAGTTATTCCAGGGAGACGCCCAGCTCAGTTACAGTTCAGGCCTTCCCAGCCTTGTCACTAATAAAACTTAAGCTCGTTCGGTTCTGGTCTCCAGTGACCTTTGATCCACACTGAAAGAACAGAAAAGGTGGCTGTCGGTTGTTGGCAGACTATCTGAGGTCTTGGAAATGAAACCCATTCCAAGAAGCTGAAGGGGAGATGGAATTACTACCTTGAATGTCGGGGTACCGCACCGCTCTGTTCACCCCTTCCTACTCCCCCAGAAGTGTTCAGGCCGCATGAACAGAAGCAGCATTTATGACCGCTCATCTGGTATTTTAAGATCAAATTTGGTTCCATAGTTACTTTTTCCATTATACATGTAACACTTGCTCGGTATGGAAAAGGCAGGGAGCCGCAGCCGCAGGGCGGGTCTCACGCGTCACCCAGAGACTCCAGCTGGCGCTTGGCGTATTTCCTTCCTTCCAGTAGTTCGTCTGTTTGTCATCTTTGTGTTTGGTTGCCTCATTGACCTCAGTGGACCCAAGGCACTTTCCAGGGCAGGGGGACAGTGTCGTCAGACATTGAGGTGCCTGTGAGGCAGAACTAGGATTTCATGGACAGTGTTCCCCGGAACTGACTTTAAAGTCCGACACCCGGGCGAATTTCTTGAGACTGGGGACAGAGCACATATCTGTGGGAGGTGTTTTCTGACACCTCCCACGGAAACTGCGGGGGGCTGGTCTTCACGAAGGAGTCCGTGGAGGTGGTGGTGGTGTGGGTGGAGCTCAGAGCCAGCTCCCTAAGGAGCCCCACCTGGGACAGCCTTCCCACCTCTCACCTGTGAGATGAGAGCGGCGGCTGCCCGCCTGCCGCAGAGGCCTGGGAACTTCCCTGACAACGGCTCCGTGTATCGGGTGCTGGCTCGCTGAGACGTCCAGCCTGGGCCCATCACTGCTGAGCAGCCCGGGGGAGGTGCTCGCTCTCTCTGGGCCACAGGTTCCTTGCGGAAGGATGGGATGGAGCGACATGCGGTGCCCTCAGCGTGTGTGGGGCCTGGCGTGCGCTGCTGTCAGCCTCCCAGGCGTCCCCTGAGCTGGGCTGGCCCCTCCCCTCCCGCCCCAGGCCTTGTGGGGAGGTGGGTGTGAATGCCACCCGTGGTGTGATCTCAGCCTTGCGGCTCTGTGGTGCCCGGGGTCACCTCTCGGAGGTGGGAGGGGACAGTGTCCTCGGTCACCACGACAGGATTGAGGACGAGCCTCCGTCCCAGGCTGTGGTGGGAGCTGCACTTGCCGTGTTTCTCAATGAGCTTAGATTTGAAAAAAAAGAAAGAAGAGAAAAGGAGGAGAAGGACCAGCGGCAGCTGTCCTGGAGAGTGAAGCCAGCGGATGCGGGCGGGTCGGTGCCCACCCGCCACCGCAGTGTGACAGTGGCCACGGCAGCCGCCTGGGGCTGTGGGGCGGCTGGGCCCGGTCGGGCTGCGGTCACTGTCACAGCCAGGTTCTGGCCAGGCGCGGGGAGCTGCGTCCTCGGGCCCCAGCCGGGCTCGGTCGCTAAGCCGCGTCAGTGAGAAGCGGTTTGGTGTGTCCTCGTCGTGATGCCTGGGACCTTCCCTGGAGGGCGCCTGCAGTGAGGACAGGGGCGCAGGCTTTCCTGGGAAACGGCGGTGGCACGGAGCTCGGGGTCTGAGAGGGGGTCCCGTTACGTCCGTTTCAGGGCGGACCGCACCTGTAGCTTCTAAGGGCTGGGCCCTGGCCCCGCCACTGAGATGGGTTCCCAGCATGGTTTCCAGCATCCCTGCCCCCGGTGTGCGCTGGGATCACCTGGGGGCAGACGCACAGGCGGCCCACCCCCGAGATGCTGAGCTCCTTGCTGGGGCTGCCACCTGGGCTTCAGAGCCCTTCGAAAGCTCTCCAGGTGATTCTCAGGTGCCCTCGGCACCCTCAGGAGGTGTATAACATGCAGATGGCCGGGCCCCACCCCCAGAGCTTCTGCCTTAGCAGATCTGGGTGGGGCCTGAGAACCTGCATTCCTGAGGAGCTCCCGGGATGCTGGTCGGGCAGGCCTGCCGCTCTTGTATCTCCAGGAGGCCCCAGGGAAGAGGAGATGTGCGCAGACATGCCTGTGAGCAAAGGCGGGAGGTGGAGGAGGTCCCTGCCCCGTCAGGGTCAAAGTGGGAGCCGGGGCTGAGGGGAAGGTGTGCCAGACAGGTCGGTCTGGGAGAGGCAGACGGCATCAGAGGCCCTGCCGTGCCCCAGCTGTGACTTCTCAGCGTCGTGTCTGCGCAGGAGCTCGTTTTGAATGAATGAGTGAATAACTGCTCAGGCCCCACCCCCTCACGTTGTCAGGGGCCCCGGCCACCTCCTTTGGTTCTGGGTCCTGCACGTGTGGCCCTGGCCACGGTGGGGCAGGGGACCACCAGGCCAGGCTCCCGAGAGGGCTGAGGGTCCCTTCTTGCTTCTCGGTGCCCGCAGGTTCTCCAGGGTGCGAGGCAACCCCGCCCCCCACCCCGGGGTCCAGCAAGGCAGCGTCTGCTGGTAAAGTTCACGGGAGAGAACTGCGAGTTCCTGTGGGTTTAGTCTGTCTCGGGGCCAGGCCCGCCCTCCCGCAAACACGGGCCAGTCCTGATCCGGGCGCGCTGCTGTGCCTCGCGGGTCCCCTGGCTCCACGGAGGGGAGGAGAGAGAAATCCACCGCCCCAGGGTCCTGCGTTGTGGGGATTATGTGACAACTCGCTGTCCCACCTGGACACCCTGCAGGTACCAGGTCCGCGCCCGAACGTGCCCTTTCAGAGGGGCAGGGGCTGGATGGTAGAACAGGCGCTCGTGTACCCCCCCACCCCACCCCGCCTCTTGGCCTGGTGCCCTCTGGTGCTACACCCGCAGCCTGGAGCTGGGAGCCACCTCTGCTTCCCGGGAGTGACCTCTGTGCTTGGGGCTGAGTGGGGAGCAGCTGCAGGCAGGGCGGCTGTGCTGCTCCAGGATCTCTTGCTCCCCGAGGGGCGGGCAGCCCTGGACGGCCCGGGTACGGGGGCAGGAGGTGGGGGCAGCCGGGGCACCCGCTTCTGCACGTTGAGGCTGCTGGGCGGTCGGGGCGGTGGACGGCATCGTGGCCCCAGGCCCGCGTGCGGCCGTCAGCTGACGCCCCTGTCTCGTGATGCTTTGCTGAGTGAGCAGAATCGCAGTGGGTGGAGCTGGGAGGGACCTTGACCAGACGTTTAGGTGTGGAAGATGACAGTTCTTGGCACGCGGGCAGCCGTTCCTCTCTCCCGCACCCACGGCAGACGTGGCTAATTGACGGCTGAGCTCAGAATCCTCACGCCAGGCAGTCCAGCCCTTCTGAAGGTCGGAGGTCATCCCTGGCAGCATGGTGGGAGAGTGGACCCTGCAGGCAGCGTGCCTGAGAGCCGGGCCCCCGTGCCAGCAAGGCAGCGCCCGGGTCTCAGAGCCAGGCAGTGGCCCAGGCGAGACTAGAGCTCACATCTCGGGCGCTGCCTACTGCCCTGTTCCTGTTCTCGGCCCCTTCAGACCTGCACCAGATTCTGGGGACCCTAACTGTGAATAGGGGGGTGCTGGCTGGCTTCCTTAAACTGCTGTCCAGATACAGCCCTGCCCCTGGGACAGGCAGGGTTTGGCGTATGAAACGGGTGAGGCCTACTCGGGGAAGGGCTTCCAAATCCCCAGTCGCTTTTTTTTCTTTTTTTTCCCCCAATTATTCCACATAAATGTACTGAATGTCAGGAACTACCTGAAGCATTGAATACAAAGATAAGTAAGACGTGGTTCCAGCCATTTAGGGAACTTAGTCTACAAGTTTAACATTTATATTAGCAGATATTCTGCTGACTTCAAGAAGGTCTTGTCTTGGTTTTTAAAAAAAAGAAATAAAAACGATGTCATTCTTTTTCTTACTGTAACGTTGCTGTGCGCAGTCGCTTATTTTATGCCCGGCCCTGCGTTGGCACCTGTCTGGGCCTCAGGGCGACCTGTTCGCGTTAAGCTTTCTGCTGTGGCGTCTCTGCCCCTGAGTTATGGATCTCCACCAGGCTGTCCCCAGAGCCCTGGGTGCAGGGGGACAGCGCACAAGACCCCCTGTGGGGTCTCCCAGACCCGGAGGGTGGATTATTGCCCGGAGATTGCCTGGGGCTCTCTAACTGGGGCATCTTTCCATCTTAAAGGAAACAAAATATCGGAGGATCTGAAAGTGGGGGGCGGGTAGTGGTGTATTATTGTTTTAAAATATGTACCTATCATTCCTTGTTAAAACGTTAAGAGTCATATATCCCTGTAAAAAATGTTAACGCAACGAGGCAGACCGGTATCAAGTAACCGTGTCGCACCGTGGGCTGTCCATCTCCTTAGAGGGAATCACGGTTTTTTCAACACGTGTACAGGTAGGTGTGTCACACCTACGTGATTCCCGGTTACGGTGATGGAATTGTACTCGACTTGTTTTATAGCTTGTTTTTCTTTTCCCCTCACTTTTATCCGGGACCGCTTTCCATGTCAGGTATGTTTCCTTAGCAGCTGCATCATATTCCATGGTGTGGAGGTACCACCGCGGTCCAACTTATTCTGCTAACATATGTTTCAGATGCACCCCATCTCTCAGTCTTACACACAAGGCTGCAGAGACTGTCCCCTGTCCTCCGCGCCGCACCCCCCGAGCTGCTGGCAGGGGTCTTTCTCACCATGATGCCACAGAGCAGGCATGGCTGAGTGACGTGTGCATTTAAAGATTATAGAAGCTGCTGCCACGTTGCCTGGCCAAAGGCTGCAGCAGTTTACCTTGGCTGGGTGGGAAGGCTCCGGGAGGGGGAGATGGGGTGGCCTTGAGTGACTGCTCTGTCATCGAGGGGTTTCTCCCTGCGGTAGGCCGATAACAGCCCCCCAAAGCATCCCCATGATGATAATTCCTGGAACCTGTGGGTGTGTGACCGTCTGCGGCAAAGGGGACTTGGCAGATACGGTTACATTGGGATCTTGAGATGAAGAGATTCTGCAGGATTACCTGGGTGGGGGGCCCAGTATCGTCACAGGGGTCCTTAGTAGCGGGTGGCAGGAGGTCAGAGTCAGAGCTGTGATGATGGAAGTGGAGGTTACGGTGATGTGGCCACGAGCCAAGGGATACAGGCGCCTCCAGACTCTGGAAGAGGCCAGGAAACAGATTCTCCTCTGGAGCCTCCAGAGGGAACCAGCCCTGCGACACCTTGATTTCGGCCCATAAGACAGGCTCGTTTTGGACTTCTGACCCCCGGATCTATAAGGGAATAAATGCATGGTGCCCTAAGCCACTGCGTATGTGGTGAATTGCTACAGCTCCGTAGGAAACCCATAGGCTCCCGGCTGTAGCCGAGGGTGGGGTATATCCCCGGTGTCCCCCTTCTGGAGCGGGCATGCCTGTCCCCTTCTCGCTCCCACCAGGCGGCCTGCTCTGCAGCCGTGCTTCCAGGTCCTGCAGATTTGGGCTCTCTGCGGCTTCCTGCCTCCGGGGGAGGGCCGGCCATGTGCCAGGACAGGCCTTCTGGTGGGCGACAGCCATCTGTTCCGGCTCTGCCCTCCCAACATTAAAAAAAAAAAGGAACAGGAGAGACTGGGGGAGTGGGGTGCTAGGTCCTGAGAAATGCCTGCATTGGGGACCAGCCCGAGGGCTCCCTGGGGGTGAGAGGCTGCTGCCTCTGGGGCCACGTGTGCCCCAAACTTGGGCTCCGTCCCGGAGATCCAGGAACCCTTGGCCTTGGGCCTGTGTCTCGCGTCTGTAAGGTGCTTCCCGGGGCCTGGCAGGTGTCGTCTTGGGGTGCCAGCTTCTGCCCACACCTCTGTCACCTCCGGTCAGCACGCGTGGGCTTGGGGATTCGGGCTGTCAGATGGGATTAGGATCGTTGCCCGCCTTGCTCTGTGCCACTTGTCAGACAGGACGCACGGGGCCTCTTACTCACCTGCAGGCAGCTTTCCCACCTGGCATCAGAAGGGCACATGGGGTGAGATGCCCTGGCCCTGGCCTGGGGTTCTGGGGCAGTTGAACCTACCTTCCACTGAACTCACCCCTTCACAAGAGAAGCTGTTGTCTCTCACACGGCCCTGGAGAAAGGGGTTCCCAAATGGTCTTGGTGACAGTAGGGATTTTTTCCTCTAAATCTAAACCCAAACCCTCCTGTTACAGCTGGAGCCGGTTTCTTTCCCGTCTTTGAGGGAAATGGTAAATGATTCCACTGTTAGTAGTGCTGTGGCCTCAGGCAAGGTGCATAAACTCCCTGGGCCTTCACTGTCAACTCTGTAAAATGGGTTGAAGAGAGCGTGTGCCTGGCAGGGTCATTGTGAAGAGTGACACATCACCAGGAAAGACGGGACAGCAGGCTGCCTTTGTCAGAGCAGGCGGGGGTGGGGGATATAGGGAAGACTCCCCTGCCCTTGACTCCTGGGCCGCCGTGGAGCCTCAGTCTCCCCACCTGAGTGAAGGGGCTCCCTAGGCGCGGGGACTGCCATATCCACACTGGTCAGATCTGAGGAGTTTAATTTGAGGTTTTTTTTTTTTGGCTACGTCGGGTCTTAGTTGCAGCGCGCGGGACCTTCATTGAGGCACGCAGGATCTTTCTTTGTGGCATGCGGGCTTCCCTCTAGTTGTGGTGTGCAGGTTTTCTCTTTTCTAGCTGCGGTGCGTGGGCCCCAGGGCGTGTGAGCTCTGTAGTTGTGGCGTGCGGGCTCCAGAACGCGTGGGCTCTGTAGCCGGCGGCACTCGGGCTCTAGCTGTCCCGCGGCATGTGAGGTCTTAGTTCCCTGACCAGGGATCGAACCTGCGTCCCCTGCATTGGAAGGAGGATTCTTTACCACTGGACCACCAGGGAAGCCCCTAATTTGAGTTTAAACTGAGGCGTTTCATCAGATGGAAGTTCAGTCCAGCCTGTGGTAGGTTACATGTTTGTTCCGCATTCCCCATGCCCTTGGCCATGTGACTGTGGTCCCTTCCCACTGGAGGCTCGGCCACGGGCTTTGTTTGGTCCGTGGGACCGGCCTGGAGTGACGGAGGGTCCATCCCAGGCTGAGGCCCTGGGACGCTCCGTGTGTTTCTGCTCACCCGCCTTGTAATTCTGCCATCGCCATGACAACACGCCCTGGGAGCCCCCATCCCTGGGGGTGAGGGACACTTGGGAAGACCTGATGCACGAGCAAGAATAAGTGATTATTTTAAGCCACCTACTTTGGGGGGGCGGGGTTGTTAAACAGCGATGTTTGGCATCACTGGCTCTACAGCCTTCAGTGGGTGGTTCTGGAGGGAAGAAAGGAGTGTCTTCACTGTGCCTGTCTGCACACACCATGGGCTCTGGGCCACACTGGACCTATTGGTCCTTTTTGGAAACACTCCTGGTCCTTTATATGAGTGTCCTGGGGCTGCTGTATCAAAGCGCCTCAAACTGGGTGGCCTAAAACCACAGAAATGTTCTCTCCCAGTCCTGGAGCCGGAAGTCCAAAGTCAGGGTGTTGTAGGGTTGCAACCCCTCTGGAGGCTCTAGGGGAGGGTCCTTCCTGCCTCTTCCAGCTCCTGGGGGCTCCAGGTGTCCTTGGCTGGTGTCTGCATCCCTGCAATCCCTGCCTCTGTGTCTGTCCTTCCTTCTTATAAAGACACATCACTGGACTTAGGGACACCTTCATCCAGTGTGACCTCATCCTAATTACATCTACCAAGACCCCATTGCAAATAAGGTCACAGTCTGAGGTTCCAGGTGGATGTGAACTTGGGGGTCTGCGCTCTGCACAGCTGCACCACGACGGCTGCTCCCGTGGTCATGAATGCCTTTCTTCCTCCTGCTTCACCTTGACCTCCTGCCTCTGGCGTCAGGCCTGCCCTCTAGAGGGCTTGGAGCAGAACTTACTACTCTCCTGGGTAGCCCCTCCCCCGCCCCAGTAGTTGTGTCTTTGGGTCTCAGGGTCTCATGTGCTCGTGGGTCGTGTGCCCCAAGCTCAGAGGCACTGCTTGTGCTTCCCCAACTTTTTCTAACCATGAACATCTTCCGTGAGAGGCTACCGTATCCTCATCTAAGGGGGGGGTGTGTGTGTGGGGGGGGGGACTTTGCAGATGGTTTGGCGGAATGGAAGGGGGTTTCTTTGGTCGCTGTTTGCCGACCAGGCTGTTTGCACAGTGCCCAGCCTCTGCTCCAGCAGGAGCTTCAGGCTTTGTCTGCTGTCAGCTTCCCCCATCCCCGCCGCCACCTCAGACTCTGTCCCGGCCTCCCTTTGCCTCTCCCAAGACCTATTAGTGGGCTCTGCCAGGTGGGGGGTCATCTTCTCCCAGCCTGTCTGGTACCCGGAGAAGTCATACCACGTGAGCATGGAAGTTACGGATTTGATCGTAACGGCAGTGAGTCAGGAGGGAGAAACGGAGGGAGGAACAGAACAAGATCGGAAATGGGAACATCTCACGCGTAAGCACCTCTCTGAACTTAGTTTCCATTGTGAAAAGACCTATGCGTTTTGCATAATGGAGCTCCTAAATGTATATATTTTAGGGGATTTTGAATAGTCATCTTGACCACTTGAGGTTTTCTCGAAACCTAAAGTCTGTGTAAAACGTGACTTGGCCCTATTAATCAGGACTCTGCTGCAAGCAATAGAATCGTAGCTCAAATTAGCTGAAGCAGAAGGGGACTGTAGGGGACTTCCCTGGTGGCGCAGTGGTTAAGAATCCGCCTGCCAATGCAGTGGACATGGGCTCGAGCCCTGATCCGGAAAGATCCCACACGCCGTGGAGCAACTAAGCCCGTGCGCCACAACTGCTGAGCCCGTGCACCACAACTACTGAAGCCCGCGCGCCTAGAGCCCGTGCTCCACACAAGAGAAGCCACCGCAGTGAGAAGCCCATGCACTGCAACAAAGAATAGCCCCCGCTGGCCACAACTAGAGAAAGCCCACGTGCAGCAACAAAGACCCAATGCAGCCATAAATAAATAAATAAATAGATAGATGGATAAAATTTGTATAAGAAAAAAAAGAAAGAAAGGGACCGTATTGGCTCCCATTTCCTGTGTTGGCTTCAGGCAGAGCTGGATTCAGGAGTTCAGGTCAGGCTCTGTCTCTCGTGGTTTTGCTGTCCCCTGTGTGATAATTTCGTTCTCCAGCAGGTTTTCCGTGTGTGGTGGGAAAGGCCACCAGGTCTGCGTTCACATAACCCTAGAGTTCTCGATCCCGGCGGGAAAGAGAGACTGTTTTCTCCCAGCGTCCATCCAGTGATGGTCTGGAATGGCTCGGATTGGCTCTGCTGGACTCACCTGCCTACTTACTACCCACAAGGGATGGAATTTCCTGATTGGCCAGGCTGGGTCATGTGCCCACCTCCAATGTGACAGCGGTCAGAGGATGGACATCCTGATACCCCACCAGGACGTGTAGTGGGGGAGGGATGGTCCCTAATGGGGGGCGCTGGGCAAACAAACCATCCAGCTTCAGCAGGGAGCAGTACCGGCTCATGTTGTCATGTCCACGTGGAAAGTAGCAGTGCCTCCGCCACTCTTCTTTCTACGGAGACACATTCACATACCATAAAAATTCCCCTTTTAAGGTGCGCAACTCAGTGGTCTCCAGTGTGTTCAGAGTCGTACAACCATCACTGCTGCTTTCAGAACATTTCCATCGCCCCAAAAGGAACCTGCACCCCTGTGCCAGCCTCCCCCCCAGTCCCTGGCAGCCACAAATCTACAATCTGTCTGTGGATTTGCCTGTCCTGGACACTTCATATAAGGGGAATCGTACGATATGTGGAATACGTGGTCTTCCATTTCTGGCTTCTTCATTCAGTGCAGTGCTGTCCGCGTTCATCCCTTTTGTCGTCTGTGTCTGCGCTTCCTTCTTTCTACGGCTGAGTAACATTCGTGGTACAGATGGACCCCATTTTGTCGATCCACTCACAAGTTGAGGGACATTTGGGTTGTTTCTACTTTTGTCTATTATGAATAGTGCTGCTGTGAACGTTTGTGCACAGATTTTGGGGTGGATGTCTGTTTTCAGTTCTCGTGGGTGGATACCTGGGAGAGGAGCTGCTGGGTCGTATGGCCATTCCAGGTTGAACTTTCTGAGGAGCTGCCCCACTCCTCCGCACGGTCTGCCTCTTCCGCGTTCCCGTCAGCACCGCACGAGGGTTCCCACGGCTCTGCGTCCTCGCTGACACTCGTTACGTGCGTCTCTGATTCTAGCCGTGATCCTGGGCGTGGAGCGGATCTCCTTCTGATTGCATTTCGAGCGTCTTTCCCTGCGCTTGTCGGCCATCTGTGCGTCTTCCTGGCAGAACCGTCAGCAGCTTGGATTTTTAATAAATATTTGTGTCGTCTTGCCTGTGGGCTGTGTTTGCTAGTCGGAGGCACCCAGCCCATGGGGCCGAGCTGCCCTGGGCTCTGGCGGGGCCTCTGCAGGGTGGGCTGGGTTCGGCCGGCACTGAGGGAGGGACCCCTTCCCCAGCAGCCTGCTCTGCACTGACCCGCCTGACTCGGAGCCCTCGGCCGGCAGTGCTGTCCTGGGGGAGCAGCAGGGCCACCCTGGGGACAGACCTGACTCTTCTGCAGTTGTCACCAGGGAGACCAGGTCCCTCCTGCCCCGAAGCCCTGGTGAGCTCATCTTCTAGAGGAAGCAGGGCCCTACCCCCACCCCCGCCCAGCTTGGATTCCCCGGGGACGGGGTCGAGACTGAAGCTGATTAAGACCCTGCCCCCTCCCTGAACCTCAGGTGCCGCCAAGCTCCTGGGACCTCGCAGGAGCATCAGGGACGCTGGAGGGTGTTTGTCGCTTGGCCTCTTTGGCTCCCGCACCCTCTCCCTTGAGCCCCCATCCCTGCCCTGGGCTCCTAGGATGCGGGAAGGGGAGGTGGAGGCAGGAGAGCCCCAGCTCTGCGTCTCAGGCCTCAGTGCCACACCCCAACCCCAGGGACTGGTGAGAGGCCACGTATATGGAAAGCGTAGCACAGTACCTATTGTGGGGGGCTTGCGCTGGGGTGAACAGTGCCCCCCCCAGAATCCATGTCCACCCAGAACCTCAGACGTGAGCTTGTCTGGAAATAGGGTCTTTGCAGGTGTAGTTTAAGATAAGGTCACACTGGGTGGGCCCTAAATCCAATGGCACGTGTCCTTATCGGAGGCCATGTGAGGACAGAGGCTGAGATGGAGGGACACAGCCACAAACCAAGTGTCACCGGGACCCCCAGGAGCTGGAGGGGCAGGAAGGACCCTCCCCCAGAGCCTCCGGAGGGAGGGTGGCCTTGTGACCCCTGGGTTTCAGGTTCTGGCCTCCAGACTGTGAGAGAGTAAATCCTATCATTTTGACCCACCCGGCGTGTGCAGCAGCCCCAGGACTCTGTACCTGCGCATACCACCTGTGTGTCGTCTCCTCGGCTGTAAGAGGAGCTCTCCCACCTTCACGGGGACCCAGGGGCTGCCCGGCAGCCTTCCCCTTTTGACTTGGGCCCATTCATCACTTCCTCTCCATTTGGAAAACTGCCTTGAGTAGGAATTTTCCTGAGGAAATGAGGAAACTTAAGCAAAACAAGGCTTCGTCCCCTCCCCATCCTACCGCTGCTGTCCAGCCTGACTGTGCAGGGCTGGCTCTCTGCAGAGGCAGGTCCCCTCCTCCCTGGGTGCACAGCTGGGGGCGTCTCTGGGCTCCCCCTGCAGCGGGGTGGCCGCAAGCCAGGCGGGAGCCGGAGAGCCTGTGCAAATGACCCTCTGCTCCGGGCGCTTGGTTCCTTCCCTGTCACTCGGCTTCACCGCAGTGTGGCCCAGAGCCGGTGTGGACCTGAACTCTGACCCACCCCTCCCCCAAGGTTCCTTTTGAAGAGAATTCCAGGCATCATACCCTTTCATCTTTGAAAATTAAAATAATTTAAAAAAACGTAACCTCAATATCATCCCCCCCAAAATAACACCAATATCTAATATTAAAATCCAGCTGCGGTTCTCATTCTGCTGGCTGCCTCATTCTTAATTAGTTTATTTATTTAAATCAGGACTGAAATAATTCCATGCACTGTAATTGGCTGATGTGTCCCTGGTCTCTTAAGCTGCAGGTTCCCTCGCTGCCTTTCCTTTTTTAGGTTTTTAATTTTTATTGGAGTATAGTTGATTTCTAATGTGTGTTAGTCCTCGCTGCATTTTTTCCCTTGCAGTTTGTTTGTTGAGAAAACCAAGTTGTTTGTCCTGTAGAATTTCCCACAGTCCGGGCTTTGCTGAGCGCCTCTGGGGGTGGGCTTAATAGATCCCTCCGTCCCGAGGATTTCTGAAACCGATAGTTAGACCGAGGGGTGTGATCTCGTTCTGCTTGCTTGTTTGTGTAAGAATATTTGCTGGGTGCTCTGAGCAGCTCTGAAGATAGCAGGACTTAAAGGCCATCCTGCCTCTGGGTGAGGTCACTGGTCAGTTGTGGCCATTGCCGGGTCATGTTTCAGGAACACCTAGTTTTGGCTTTAAATGAACAAGATATAAGCATGGGTTGCATCCAAGCTGTTACCCATCGTTGGGCCTGTTTGTTACAGCACTTAGCCCAGCCTGACTGATACATTGAGTGCTGAGCTGGTGCCTCTCCTGCTGCAGCATGTGTGTGGGGGAGGGTGGTTCCGGCCCTGCACAGGCAGCTGGCTGGACCCCAGAGCCCCAGGCAGTGAGGGCCCCTCCCCGTGTGGCTCATCTCCAGGCAAGCCTGGTGCTGGTCCCTCTGCAGCCCTGCAGCCCTGCGCGTGGGTGAAGTGGTGATTGCCTGGCTTCCGCCTGCCCAGAGAGGCAGCTGCTGGGAGGAGGGAGGTGGGGCTCTGCGCCCCCAGACTCTGAGACAAGACTCTCTTCCTGCTCCGGCGTGGGGGAACCTTCCCTCACTCTTCCCTCAGCCACTCGTGATGTTACAATACACTTTCTTCTTCTTTTTACTCAACTAAAGAGTCAGATGGAAACACTGCCTCTACGCCCCACTGCCCACGGGGGCCACTGCCCAGGGTCTTTCTTCCCGTTCACACAATGCACGTGCGTGCGTAGAGGAGGCATGACATGTCGCTTCTGTAGTTCCAGAGTCACTCTGTATTCACAGACCCTTTTTGAACGTTTCTGTGTGATACACACACCCGCTAGAGGTACTTCTTCTCTGGAGGAAGCTGCCTTCTAGGGTGTTCTTCGTGTGAGCTTTAAAATCACGTGTGGATAGTGTCCTATCTTTACAAAGAAAAGGAGACGAAAAGTATACATTCCTGCACGTGTACTGAGAGTATACATTTAGATGCTTGGCTCTTGGCCGTGTGGCTCGATGCCTCTAACTTTGACAAGCCCCTTACCGCCCCTGGGACTCCCCTGAGACGGGGGTGGGGCTGAGATCTGCCGGCTGACGGCTCAGAGCAGGCGGTGCAGAGCAGGGTCCCCTATCCTCCCGGCACGGGTAGGGACCCAGGAAGCCCATAGGGAGGGCTCAAGTCTGCAGCCACAAGCCCCCTTGAGTTGGCCAGCCGTCCCCTCCCGGGACTCGAGGCTGTGACACTGGCAGCAGCTCTGCAGTGAGGCTTTGATGTGAGGTCTGTGGGGCCTGCCCTTCTCAGAGGGAATCGCGGGGAGTGGAGGGATCTGGCAGTCGGGTCCAAGCCCCGGCGGGGTTCTCTGTAACCTCAGGCTTGCTTGTCAGACGGCCCCCCTGATACCCACAGAGGTCCCGCTCGACCAGCCGGGAGGCTAGTCTCGTGGGACCAAGTGTGGTGGCCAGTGTCACCTGCGTGGAGACTGACCCAGCTCCCTGGAAGGTCTCCACCAGTGCAGAGAGGGGATATCGGGGCGGGGGCGCAGGACCCCCGCCTCTGGGACCGGGCACAGCGGCCCGTCCCTTGTGCCTCGTGTTGGGTCATCTCTGCAGTGGACAGAGGGGCACATCACAGCCTGCTCTGTCTGTCCCAGTGCTTCCAAGCCTTGGGATAAAGTCCAGATCCCCAGCGGGATGGCAGCCCTCCTTGTATTCTGGCCCTGTGACCCGCCACCCCGACTGCAGTCCTGCACTGCAGCCCCACCACCCTCCGGGCAGCCTTCCTCTTTGCACACGCTGTTCCTTCTGCTTGGAATGCCTTAGCTCCACCCAGCCACCTCCTATGCATCCCTCAAGACCCAGTTCAGACGCACCTTTCTGAACACATCCCCAACTCTGAGAGGAGTTTTTATCTATTTGTTGGAATTGTGAGTTCCCTGAAGTTATGACCATATCCTTCTCAGTACCCAGTAGGTACAGGAGCGAGGAGGGGAAGGAGGGGATCTCTTTAAGAAAGAGGTACGCGTCAGAGTAATATGTGTTGGGGGCTGTAGGGTCGGACCAGCTGTGGTAGTCCGACCTCATGTGAGCCTTCACTCTGAGGTTGTTTCCCCATCTGTACGTCAGGCATGATGATAGACCCACTCCTGGGGCAGCTGGGATGGACCAGGAGCATGCCTGTGGAATGCTCAGCACATCCTTGCCCCCAGGAAGCCCTCAGGGATTGCATTTCTACCTTGAGATCCTCGGGGCAGTTGGAACTCACAACAAGCTCACTGAACACTAACTCAGGAATCAGAGGAATTCTCCTGCCAGGCTCTGGTCCTCTCACCACCCACAGACACTGTTCCTCAGGTCCTGGTCACTGCCCCGCCCTCTCCTTGTGGAAGGGTGACCACACGCGTGGACTGGTCACCTGGGATATTCCAGCAAGGATTTCAGAGAAATCCCTGCCCTGGTTTGGCTCCAGGAAGACACTGTCGCTGCAGGCGAGCTGTTCTTTGTTGCCGAGCGCCCAAAGGGCGTGGCGAGCGGGTTCCTGTCGCCCACCTTGGACAAAGGCTGTGTGCCACCAGCTTGCCTCGGGGGTCCGAGGGGTGGCGCCTTGGGGCTAGAAAGGGCTGTGGCCTCGTGTCTCTGGCCTCGTTGTGGCCCTGCTCTTTCTTCTTCAAAGTCTCACTATTCGAGGCAAGTCTCACTGTTCGAGGCAGGAGGTGGGGACCCCCATCGCAACATCCCCTGCCCATCACCCCTGCCGGGCACGTGAGCTTCGACACAAACCCATCACGCACAGGTGCAGACCTGGCCTCAGGCCCGCCAGCCACCTTGGCAATCTTGCCTCTCCTTGCTGAGCTAGTTTCTCTGTCTGTAGGACAGGAATCATTTGCTATTTTTGTTTGGATTTTCATTTCCCATTTCTCTTCATAACAATTCCCAGGGGTGATAGTCAAAATACTTGTCAACCAATCAGCACAGCACCAGCCAGCATCCCTACAGCTGCACGGAGAACCAGGCACCTGTCCCTGTCCACGCTCCTACTCGGCCCGCCTCTGAGGCAGTTCTGGGTTAAATGAGGAGGGAGGCAAGTGCACACAGTACGCTGGCCCAAGCGCACCTGGAATCTCTGCTGCTCTGCTGCCGTCACTGCCCCCCTCGCATTCCCTTCTACCACCGCTTGGCCAATCTCTGCAAGTTGACTTGAGTAGGGGCCGCCAAGCTCGGGGTATCACCCATGACAGTGGAGCCTGGATAGTGGGTCTCTCCAGGGTTGCCAGCAATACCGAGTTAACCTGTCAGGGTGCCCTGACCGTGAACTTGCTTCCCCGAGCTGGTCAGCTGAGCGGGACACAGCCGGGTGCCCTGGGGTCTCTATGCCCCGTCCTCAAAGGCCCTCAGGGTAGCACGGGAGCCCGTGCGCCTGTTTCACAGCTGAGGAAGCCGAGCACCTTCCGTGCCTTGTGCCTCTCTCCCCACTCCTGGCATCTTTGTCCTCCTCTTTGCCTGGTGTCTTAGCTCAGAATGCGTGACAGAATCTCACAGCCTGAGGGTTTACACAAGATGCAGTTTCTCCCAGTTCTGGAGTCTGCAGAGTGCAAGGTGAAGGTGCCTGCGGGGTTGGCTCTGAGCCTCTCTCCTTGGGGCAGGCGGTACCGTCTCACTGTGTCCTTACGTGGCCCGCCCTCCACGCATGCAGAGAGCTGTCTCTCTTCTCCTTCTCATAAGGACACCAGTCCTATTGGATTGGGGCCCCACCCTTATGACCTCATTTATCCTTAGGTACCTCCTATAAGTCCTGTTTCCAAATATAGTCACATTTGGGGGGTAGGGCTTCACATTTAAATTTCAAGGGATACAAAGTTCCGTCCATGGCACCTGGTGTGTTAGGAAGGAGGCCAGATTGACAAGACCCCAAATAACAGTAATTTAAGGTCTAATACAGGCTGCAACACGGATGAACCCCGAGGACATGGTGCTGAGTGACAGAAGTCAGACACGAAAGGACAAATCCTGTCTGACTCCATTCATGTGAAATACCTAGAAGAGGCGAATTCATAGAGACAGAAAGGAAAGTAGAGGTTCCCAGGGGCCGTGCAGCAGGGTGGGCAGTGACTGCCTGTTACTGGTATAGGGTTTCTGTGTGGGGCGGTGAAAAGGGGTTTGAAATAGATCGTGGTGGCAGTCGCACGACACTGCGGATGACACCACCGCCGCTGAGCTACACACTCCAGACGGTCGACGTAGCAGATGTTATGTATAGTTTGCTACAATAAAGAAGCTCACAGCAGCGCAAAGGAGATGCTTATTTCTTCCGAGATCAGACGAGATCGGGCGCGTTCAGGGTGGTGTCGCCATAGACGAGATGCTTATTTCTTATGTGTAACATCCATGCTGTCCCCTCCAAGGAGCACATGGCACTGTGCTCACACCCCATTGGCCAGAATGTAGTCACATGACCAACCAGCTGCAAGGGAGGCTGGGAAATGTAGTCCTTATTCCAGGTGGCCATGCACTGCTACAGGGGAGTGGGGCCAGTGGTTACTGGAAGGGCAACAGCTGTTCCTGCCACACCTGGCCACAGAATGGCCATTCTTGATGACCTAGGTGAGCCCTGGGGGCCAGGGTCCTGCAGCGTGGCCTGTGCTGCCCTGTCTTGGGGCTGTGGGACCTGGCTTTGTCCACCCCACCTGCCCTAGACCCCTCACTCTTTGGGTGCAGGGTGCTGCCCGTTTGTTGACTGGTGTCCCCGGGGTCAGATGAGAACCTGGCACCTTGGAGACGCTCAGCAAATACTTTACGCATGAGTGAGAGCAAGTGAAAGTCCGTTCCTGGGGCCATAGCCGTTCAATAGCCGAGCCAGGATGTGAACCCCCAATGCAGCATCCGGTGGAGACTTCTGTGTTTGCCTTTGGGGAAGAGCATTAGGACAAGGGTTCCATCTCTCTGTCTCCCTCTCTCCACCTGTGGACTCTGACACAGACCCAGGGCATAACGGGCAAGGGAGGACAGAGAGAAGGAAGCCTTGCAGCTGACCCCACGTGTGGGCAGCGGTGGCGGGGAGGTGGCGTGCGGGGCTGTGCTCCTGCCCTGGGAAAGCTGAACAAGCAGCCGGCCTTCCCGACTGTCTTCCTTCTCAGGCCCTCTGCGTGGGGCCTGCTGGCGGGGTTTATGTGAGGGAGTCTGAACCCCAGCCTGGTGGACAGGGGGCGGGTGGGCGGCTGGGAGCCGGGCTGGGTGAGGGCCTGGAGCAACAGCGTCTGCCCCCTCAGCCCGGCTCCTGCCTTTCCGACTGAATGCGCCCTTGTTAGCTGTTCCCGGCAGGAGGCTTGACTGCGGAATAATTACGTGAAGTGGCTGAACAAGGGCACGATCACCGGCAGGGTGCCACCGTGTCTGCAACCTCGGTCAGCACCGGTGCTGGCCGAGACTCCCGGCCAGTCA